>NC_091095.1:18180000-18307500 GCF_024713975.1 Paralichthys olivaceus | reverse complement strand
CACCCTGACTACTGAAAGGCAGGCTTGTTCTGCAGTGTTTGCTGTCCATCCGCTCACTCCAAACACACTCACACTTACTCACACTGTGCAGTCACGCAAGTCACTGCTCACGTCTGCTACATAATACCTGTCAGTTATATGTCAGGGCAGTTATGGTTGTGTTTTTTTCTTTTGAATTTACTGTCAACTTTATTACTTCCTAAAATTTGAATCGCATAACTCGCCAAACAGTGGCCACTGCAGTCACAAGTGGGAACTGCAGGATCACAGCTCACAATCCTCACGAGTCACTTGCTTTAAAGCAAATCAATATTTTGATGTTCACAGTGGGCAGGACCTTTACTATTAGAACTCTCAGCTCAGCCATCAGGGGCAATTAGGGGTTCAGTATCTTGCGCAAGGACATTGCAGCATGCAGAATGGGGTAGACTGGGAGATGAGAATTTTATCTCAGTATCAGAAGTAATGTCCATGATCCATACTAACACACCTGAGTACACTGGGCATGTGAGGTCTCTCATTCAAAAAAATAACGGAAGTTAGAATTAGTGTGATGACATTGAGAAGAGCTGTGAGATAAAGGGAGTGGTTGTTTTTGACAACATTGCTGATTAAAATCTCCCTGACACGATAGATACAAAGCTTATGCATCAGCTTTTCATTGGCGAGAGTAAAATCCTTTCTTCAATTTGACGTGAGTCTCACTTTAAAGTCAAGAGAGTGTGAGTTTGATGATTGAAGGAAAAAGTATTAATACATTAATTCAGTCATTTGGGATTTATGTGAAACATCCTCACAAGGAAAAGCCCACACAATAATAACACTACATGATATTTGGCTGCTCTGCTCAGACCTGTGCTCATGTCCACACATCCGCCTTCCCTCTCCACAGTGAAATAAAGTTCGCCCACTCATGAGTAAAATGGGAAAGACAGGGATGGTATAACTCCACTGCTTGGGAATTTTAAACAGGGGAAAATTGGCATCACTCAACATCTCAGCACTACTAAATTCAGCCGTGAATATTTCCAGACTGTGGAAAATGACCCTTTACTCGATGCAGCAGCGCTACAGCATCAAACAGAATTATAGGTGGATGTATCCTGCTTCCATTCATTAGAGCAGGTTGAGATTGGAGCTTTTGTTAACACTGGAAGTAAATGGCTGGTGGTGTGTCGATGAAGAAATCCCCATGGTCGCATTTTACAAACAAATCTAATGGTGAACTTGTTGAACTTTGACCATGATCAGATGCACGAACAGTCCTTTCCATGACTTATGAGTGGTCAAATACTGGGAAACACACACCACACACACTCACACAGACACATGTACACACACAAGTGTTGGGGAGAAAGACAGAGCTTATTTCAATGGACTTTCCTGCTGTCAGAATGTCTGGTATGCATTAGCCACAGACTCCAGTGGGATAGCTGGATCCACAGCATGCGTGTG
The DNA here is from genome assembly GCF_024713975.1 of Paralichthys olivaceus. Classification (NCBI taxonomy): domain Eukaryota; kingdom Metazoa; phylum Chordata; class Actinopteri; order Pleuronectiformes; family Paralichthyidae; genus Paralichthys; species Paralichthys olivaceus. Next base: position 18,306,045 of record NC_091095.1, on the reverse strand, counting down.
CATGTGGGTATATGCATGTGAGTACACGCACATACACACACACACACACACACACAATGAAAGAATAGAGACAAGAGAGAGTCCCACAGGGGTCAAACACTCAAATCCTTTATTAAGTGTAGTTGAGCGATCTCTCATAAAATATTCATGTTGACATTTTTTTGTTATTGAATGCAAAACGGTCTCTATAATTGTGTATAAAAATTTGAATGTAAAAAAGCGTCTTATGTTACATTCACTTCTCGTTAAATAGGTCAGAAATGTTGCTATTAACATATACAGACATGTATGAAAGCAACCACAGCATGAACACTCTATTTTACTTGAAAACTCCCTCTATAAACACACTCTATGATCTGTATCTCACTCAACTCTCCCCGTTTCTTCCCTTGCTTTCTTTGAAGTTCGTATAAAAAGCTCTTTTATTTCTGTAAGTTTTGGCACAAAGAACGCATGAATGACAAATATAAGCCAGGTTTTAGAGCATGTTTACATGTGGTGTGTCTGTGTGTATGTTTTTGTGTGCATGATTGATTGAGTGTGTGGAGAAGTGCTCTAGAAAACAGCTGTTGTGGAATATATTCATGTATAAACATAAAAAATGCAACATTTGTAGTTTTTCTTCTCGGTTAGAAAACCCCTCTGGGGCAGCTTTACAGTTTTTTCACCATAACCTCATGGTTGCTTTCGTTTTCATAATTTATCAAAATCTAATTCATTTAAAACACTGAAGAATATAATGCAAAAGTTTTATTTTGAAAGTAGAAGTCGGGTGGAGCAAGGCAGGCGGTTGGGAGGTGATGGAGCGTTTTTTTGTTTCACAGTAGTTTTTTTATTTTTAAGCACTGAGTTAGATCAGTCCAACCTGTAAAATCTGTTTTTTGACAGAACCATTATTAAGAACTGTTTGGATCTAAGTATATTCAATCATTATCCTTTCAACAATAAAGAAAACCCAGCGTGTTGACAGAGGCTTTGAGACTGAAATCAAAAACAGTAGCCACTCCAGGGTTTTTACTGGCAAAAATCTGCTGCAATTTCAACAATAACCAAAAACCTCTCTTTGATTCCTTCTTGACTCTGCCTCTGCTTACCAAATGTTGCTACTCTATTTCTTCGTTGAAAAAAAAAAAAAAAAAAAAAAATTGGTCTCTTTTCATTGACATCCCTAAAAAACCACCCGTATGGCGAAGGGAGAGCTGGAGAAAGACATGCATGCTGGGATCAAAGTGCTGGGCAGACCAGAGAGAGGGGAACACATGGCTCCGACAAAGCAGCACTTATTCAAAATCTGAATCAATTGCTGTCTGGATTGACGGACTGCAGCAGCAACCCCCCCCCCAAAAAAACCCAGAACTCAGAAAATTCACTTTATAGTGTTCACGGAGTGTTGAATATGATCTCATTCAATCTGAGTGTATCGTGTGAATACAGCCAACAAAATCCAGAGAACTGGAGGATAAACTGTGTCCTCTTTTGTAAGCACATACCTGGGTTGACCTGTGATGTGACGGTTCCTAACAGGCACAGGAGGACGAGCAGGAGGAAGTGAACGTCCCACAGGTGCTTCATCCCAAACACATGCACAGACACTGGCTTCCGATCTAAAAGAGAAGATGGAAAGAGCAGGACGCATGATGTCAGTTTGACCACAAGGCTAAAAGAAAAAAATAGCTCAGTGTGTAATGTTTGCTGCAGCATACACACACTTTAATTTTGTATTTACTCCTCTGTATTCATGGGAACCAAACATTTGTTGAGATATATACAGGGATAACAGGAGATTTAATTAGAAGCATGTTTTTTATTTCACTCAATAAAAGACATAATAATTGCCAGAAAACAATGGAATATCCATTTATTTGGTGCTTTATCACTGTATGAGAGAAGGCCTATTAAAGTGTAACTGTGGGGAGATCTCAGCAGCAGACGTACAACATATAAGAGTCTCGGTTCTTATGCAGTTTATATGGAGTTTTTATCTTGTAATTATTCTGAGTGAATGAATGAATGCATGCATGAATGAATGAGCGAATGAAAGAATGATTGAAAGGACAAATGATGGAGTTAGAGGGGAAAGAGACTCTGAGTCACAGACATGACGCCTTTAGTCCAACGTCCGAGAAAAACAATTAGATTTTCCATATTTAATTTAGGATTTCAAGGCCCAAATCACAAAATAAAAAAAGGTACCTTCACATAAAACGTTTTGATTGTTAAGGTTTCCAATGGAACGGGGGTGTGTTCACGGCTGAGCGGCCTTCACCCACACTTAAAACTACAACTTAGCGTTATTATTCGATCATGACCCAGTTAACTACATGCAAGCAGGGCTCTTTTACTTATTAAATACGATTTTAAGGTCTTGAAAAGTGCCTTGAGATAATGTATATTATGATTTGGAGCTATCCTAATAAAATTGAAATGAATTTTACTGCTGCTCAAAGTCTGTGTTATACAACTGATTTTTCTTTAATTGTTCACTTCATGTAACCACACTTTAATTAACTGAAACACACAGACATAATTAATTAATTTTATTAGTTACAAAGACACATCTGTACCTGCAGCTTTTTTGTGCGGTATTCCTATTTTGTCACTGTACATTCTTTTAACTGGCTCGTTAGTTAATTTTCTTATTTTTGTTAATTTCATCAAGTTTCTTGACTTGCAAAGTTAAATAAAACGGGAATAAAAGTTGTAACTAATAACTTTACTAACAGGTGATATATTATGACTTTCAGAGATCGGTTTTAAAAATGTATTGGAGCAAGGTTTGCACACTGTAAAATATTAAAAGGTTTCTCCTTTTCACTAATAATGCAGTTATAACTGTTGTTACTTAATTATTCATTAATGCTTCATTCATAAAGTCTGCAGTTGTCAATTTTAATATGTTGTTAATAAATTGATTTTTATCCACTAAAGAAATGTTGTACAAGCAACAAGCTCCAGTGTAAACCTTAAAATATATCAGCAAAGCAGGGTTATCTAAATTCAATTACACATGACACAAAACAAAGCTACCAGAGCGCTGTGGGAATTTTCACAGTGTGTGTGTGTGTATGTGTGTGTGTTTCCTGGTTGTCATCACGGGCCAAAAACAACATTTTTCTGACATCTCACAATTGAAATAACAGCAGGATCAGCAGCGTGCCTCTCAGAGCTGCAGCACTTTGGTTTGGACAATAGTACAAGCCTCCAGCTCACATACTGTTCAGTCAGGTGTCAGAGGTCCGTGCTGTGCTGTAGAATAACGGCCTGACAGGGAGCAAGGGATCTCCACCAGCTTCAACATGTCTGCTAATGCTCCAGCGAACTATGGGAAACAAATCCAGACCTGTTGATTTTGAACTCATGCCCAATTTCACTCTTTTTTTGAGAAGCAGGCAGAATTTTTAATGATACCTGATATTAAAGCACAGTTTCCTCAGTTTTTCCTTTTGTCTGGAAACTGGGATCTTCCATGAATTAAGAACCAAATGCACAAGCAGACTGTTAAAATAAAGCTGAAGTAACTAGAATGGCACCCAGTGGAGCACATACAACTGCCAAGGCCCAACAGTTCCCTTGTGAAACCACTTAATTTCTGGATGCTTTAAATCGCATACTCATAAATAGAAATAACACAGATGCATGAATTATTCTTTTGGGTGAAAAGGTCAAAAAAACACCTTATCTTGATACATTAAAGAAAAAATTGTGCATCCACCCCCTGATCCAGATCTGTCCTAAAATTCTATCCGTTCTATCTTGGGACCCTTCCTCTAAGTTTCATGGAAATCCATACACTCCACTTCAAAATATTAAAGGTTCTTCTCTGACGCATACAGCATCCTTCCACCATGTTTCCATCCAGTAGTTTTTGCGTAATCTTGCTAACAAACAAACAAACAAACAAACAGTCAGAGATGAAAACATAACCTCCAAGTGGTAAAAATGACCTCAGATGAATCTTGTATGACCAGTGTTGAATTGTCTGACACTTATTTCAACCTTGATTTGGTGCTTTCATTGTGGCCTCACATATAATCTCATTGCTTTTCTTTCTTCCATTTCCTGCAGCCTCGGGTTACAGCCACTTCCCACTGAGAGCCCTTTAACTGGGCTTAACTCCTCCTGGCTTTTCATAGCTAATGAAACACAAACACCTGATGGCTTGTGTGCATTTGGAAGTCAAAAATATGTTTACCATGCGCTGCAGAGCGTTGGTGTGAAGGCTGCTTGTGTTGTATAGAGGAGGAGAATTGACCTTTGCTTCTACATATCGAAACTCTCAAAGGACCGTACTGGTGCGTTAGTGTGTTTTAGCCCATTTACTGCAAATCACATACATTTAACTGCACAGCCCACTATTTAGCAAAGCATGGAGATGGAGGCCAGTCTCCCAGCTGTCAACATTTAGAGACCAGAGTGAAATACATCCAAAACGAATGGATTATTTAAACTTTGTTCCCAGAAAAATTTACTCTCTTGACTTCTCATCCTCACGTCAAAATCTCCACTAATCCAACACTTAAGTGCCTGACAGGAAATATCTGAACATAATACCTGATTCCCATCACCCTGAGCTGCAGCTGTGCTTTGGGATGAGCGTTAACATAGCTAAAGCTTTTTTTAACGATGAACATGTTAAATGTTAACATGCTAAATTTAGCGTTACCCTGCCCAAACACACTGACAGTCTGACAGCTGAAGCCGGTGGCAGTTAACAGAGATAGAAGGTTGAACCACGTCAGATGACTCATGTCCAAACGTGACCACCACACCAAGAGGAAGCATTTTCATTTAGATAAAAAGTGGCATAACCCTCACACTAAATGTTACCTCTTGCTTCACTAATGGCAACAATCTCAGACTAACATTGTTTTTCATTTGTCCAACGTATGGGCATGAACCAGCTAACAAAACTTAAAAAAAAACAGATACATACCTCACAAACAATGACAAAAAACGATGATAAGATGAATAATGATGTTGAATCGTACCACCAGTGTATGGACACATTTGGTTTCCCGAGGCGAAAGGGACCTAGGAGGCCTACTTTGAACCAAACTGACCACTGCCCCACAAACACCTGGTATCTAATCTTCAAACAATACTTTTACGGTCAAAATGATGGTACACGTACATACTATCCACACATAAATAATAGTGAAGTAGTAAAATTAAAAAACCTTCCCAGACACATCACACACACATTTTCACAAACAAAGCTCTAACATACCAAGCTTTTGGCTGTAAGTTAGTTAAAACGATTTTGAAGGCTATGATAAGTTTGGAGGTTTGTTGGCTGTAAAATAAAATATATGATCTGTTGTAAATGGGTTAAATTTACTTTAAACTTTAAACTTGATATTGACATATTTACTAATATTCATAGTGATGATATTCTTCTAGTTTGAGTTGACCATAAGTTAGGTTTACGGAAATGGTCTATGTGATTGTCAGATTTCCTGTGTATTAGTTATACTACTGTTGCTTCCTCTAGGTGCGGACAGCTGTGTTCTCAATACCTGTATGAAGCAAACAGCTGTTATTCCACAGCTGGATTCTACTTAAACAACATCAGATCAGTCATCAGCTCTGGAGTTACAGGCACAGGTTCACAGTCTTGGAAACTTCTCTCATTCTCATCTTCCATGGATACAGCAGGAAAAACATATTCACTATCTTGGTTTCAAAATAAATCTGTTCCAGGATTTTTTTTTTCCTTTTCACTTTCAAAGACATATCTCAAAATGTTAAGGGAAAAAACTTAAGTAATACTATTACAAACGCATTGTCAAATCATCTGAATGTTTAAATATCAGCTTGCTATGTATGCATTCAAAAGAGTTCATTGCCTTTTAGTTATTATGATTTCGCTGTCATCCACACAAAGATCTTAACATGGAATCTAGTTTCATAATGATACTTTGTTCCACCAAATATTTCGAAAAAAGAGGTTTGAATGATGGACATTGCTCTTCAAAATTTCAGCTTCTACATCTCCCAATAATTTTCTCAAGTCAGAGAAAAAGTGAGGTGGGGGAATAGTGTCTCATAGCATGATTGACAGAGCAGGAAAAAAGAGGAGCTCTGTGTCAAATAGCCTTCCCCACCTGAATGTCAGATCAGGTTGTCTGGAAATGTATTATTATTCAGCGTACTACGTTCAGCGTAGGGCCAGTGAACTTCTCTTTAAGTATTGTACTGTGTGCTGATATGTTGCTTTCATAGACTGTCTATAAATATGGACACTGCATCTCCACTTATTTGCACTATCCAGAAATGGGGCTAAAATATCCCACATACGAACGCTGCCATTTTGCACGAATGGAACCAAAGTCTGTGCAGAAGCGATCATGGCTTGGAGCAGCAGTAGCAAGGTCCTGTTGACACACTCGCTCAACAAATCGTGAAGCTGTCAATCATAAAAATAATAACAAATAATAGAAAAGTATCAGTGTGATATGAACTACCCAAACTGACACAAACCAGCTTTGAGAAAATATATTCTACATGTATTTAAATGTTTTGTTTTGTCCTATCCACTAACATGGTGGAGGCAGAATTAATGACTTATACTGCAGCCAGCCACCAGGTAAGAGACTTTGGCTTCACTTTAGGGAAGCAGTCATGTTGTCCAACTTCATACATTGAACCTGTTTAACCTCAGCATGTTAGCATTGACATTTGACAACAGCCTTTAGCATTTGACAGCATTTAGCTCAAAGAAGCTGATGTGTTGTAACATTTAAAATTCAGCCTGACACGAAAGAATCCAAAGCAAAAATGATTCATACCTCAACACAGTCCCAGGTCACGTTTGTGAAAATAAACCAAAGTCAGGTCTACTGACAAGTGTTCAGAATGAGAACAGAAAATAAACCTGAGCTCAACGTGTATAAAGTAATCAAAACAAGGCACTTTGAAGAAGAGAAGCATGTTTGACACTTGGACACTTTTTAAATGGCCAATGGTACATTTTCTCATCAAAATTAAAAAGTCTTACCTGCTGCGACCAAAGTGAGAAGACACAAGGTCACAGCAAAGAATGTGAATGGAGACCGGGACAGAAAAAGAAAGTTACTTAACCAGTTTATAAATAAGGCAAGGGACAGAGTCATAGAACTTTTAGATTCACATAAGGTCCCAGCAGCACCTCCAGACGATAGATTATAAAAGTCTGGGCAACAAGTCATGAAGGAAAACTGGCCTCATATGTTCCTACTCCAGAAGACTCCTCTGTCCCTCAGAGACATACTGTATTTTTAGACATAAAGTGTGGTGAGGATACCCATGCATACAGTGCCTCACTCTGATTTTATATACATCCAAACCAGATATTAATATATTACTACATTTTTCAGACACATAATCCATTCACAAAGATTTTGTGACACCAATTTAAGACTGCAAACATTATTATGTCTAATATGTCCAAGGCTCAATCTGTGTTTGTTGTGCAGCTCCCTGTTGACTGTAGTCGTTATGTGCCAACACACACACAGACAACATTCAGTGAGGGATTATTTATACTGTAGAATTGTATATTGTATAATTGCTATTGTCTGTATCATTTGAAACAGTTCATCCATGTGGCCAAAGGCCCTTTAAAATATCCCATTAGTTGCAATTTGACCACTGGAACTTTCCCTCGGGATTAGGAACCTTTGCAGAAACCCATTTCCACTGCAGGGACCAAGGAATACTTGAGGTCCTGCCTAAATCTTTTCTTTCTTTTTGATCAAGGCCTTTTATATATATATATATATATCATCTCTTCCTGCCAGCTCCAATGGTCCCATCACTAGTCTAATATTTGGATCATTAATGTAAAATAGTTTTAATGTTTATTTGACTAAAACTTCAAATTGTGTGTATTTTGCAATGTCATTCTAAATGGGTTGGATGTATGTGTGTAAGTTTCTAAAAAACACATGCTAAGATAATAAAAGACGGGGCAAAGTAATTGATAGTGACCTTGCATTAATCATTCAATGCTTTCTTACTGTCAAAATATTTTCCTAACTACTGGTGTATTTAAGCAGGACATTTACTGCACTGGTACTTTCTCCCACAGTAACCATATGCAGTAACTGTACCTGAATGTGGTGGCAAATTACTGTGTGTACTGTACCAGAGGAAGTTATGGCCTGTCATTCCACATTTAACACGATATCTAACATGTCGGTGACTCAGATATGACCATAGATATCACAGGTAAAGTGCTCCATCACAGCACTGAACTCAGACTGGATGTCCATCAGGTATGACAGAAAGAACAAACCGTAATCACTCTGACTGGAGCTCTGTTAGAATTCAAACAGCTTATAATAAACAGTGAATGTTAAAAGGCAGCGAGCAGAGTTTATTGTATCAACGTGGTGAAGAACGTTCCCAAATAGAACAACTATTGACTTGAATTCTGCTTCAGAGAGGGAAAAAATGTCTGTGCCCCATAAATATCATCTCCCCCTCGGCTAGTTCAGGAAATGGCAGAGGACAGATACTCCCCTCACAAACCCACAAGCTCACGGAGCTCAATCAAGAAATGCAGACAAGCCGTCGCTATATTTTTTAATCAGAGGGACAAGTTAAATTCATTAGAGATGAGATCCAGAGTGCAATTCATGAAAAGAAGGGCATAAATAACTATTCTGGTCATCTTGAAAAAAGATTAAACTTGGTACATTTACATCCACCCCGTCGGTTATTCATCTAATGTCCAGAGCTCATTGTCATGTCCTCATGCAGAACTTTTGCCCTGGTTGATTCCCAGACTTTCCTGTTTGTATAAATAATCTGATTTCCCTGGGAGGGTCGAGCCCAGCACACAGTGTAACACTGGTGCACCACCACCTCCTACTCTCTGGGAACAAGCTTGTAAAGTAAACACACAGGTTTACTCGGCTTTGCTCCCCGACTCAGTCTCTCTCTCTCCAGGTTCTCCCACACACATACACACAAACATAACCAGCAACGTCAACATTTGGGGTTTTACGCGGCCCGGCAGTAGAAAAAGCAACCGGTGGCGGTTCAGAAGGTCGAGAACAACTTCACATTTTACCATCAGACCACCAAAACCTGCCCTGGATCTGCAGCCATTAAAGGAGGAAGTCTGTAAAATTACATCTCTGCTTTTGTAATCACACAATTTAAATACAGCTCATGATCTCTGTTCACTTGTATGACTCTGTGTTGATAACATGTCAAGTGTAATGTAATTGCAGTAGTTTTAAATAATTCCAAGACAATCTTAGTTAAGGTTAAGTTAAGTTAGGTAAAGTTAATCTAAATCTATGATGTTAAACATATACATCAAAGTGTTTGATTCTGGATTCATGCTCTTAATGAATGTAAGTTAAAATCAGTGCAGCGTAACAAAGTGACAGAGTCTGTATTTTCATTGGTCATTGTTACACCGCAGTGAGAATTTATCCAGTAGTGGGAAAAGTACATTTACTTTGTTTTCATGTATCTGTACACTGTAAAAATGTGTACAATGATGTTTTTTAACATTACAGAATGAACTCTGTTTTGTCAAATTACAGTAAACAATTTGTAAAACTACATCAAAACAAGTTGTGAAGTGAAGTGAAGCCAAGTTAACCTGAATTTATTTTACATTGTACTTTACTTTTACTAAGCAAATATCTGAACTTTCTTCTCCGCTTCATGTTTTGTGTTGCATGTTCATATTGTTTTGTTAATCAATTATTAGAGTGGGATTGATCCACTGATCTGATCAGAGCAGGCAGGTGACATTAGACCCAGTTTCCTGAAGCATTATCACTTGTGAAGAAACATTTATCCAGAAAAGGGAGAGAATCAGACATGATGATGTGGTAACTCTGCATGTAATTTTAGATTCTATATTCTATGATTAAAAACAAGTTGCTTACTTTTAGTAAATTAGAAAAGCTAATGTGGTGTATTTAACTTAACTTTAATTTATGTCTATTCAAGTAAAAGGTTACCACTGAATTTGTTCAGTCCAACATTGCCTTCCAGCTTGAAATTTAGTTAAGCTCTGGGAAATAGATGCTAATGTCTGGATGCTAACAAGTGCTTCATGATGAATCTAAAGGTGTTAGCATTGGAAAACTCTCTAGTTAGAACTAGACACAACTGAGGCTAATGGAAATCTGTTTAGTTTTGCAAGTATTTGGTCAAAAAACTAAATACATGACAGATTAAAATAACGACCTGCTGGTAACACAAGAAGAAAAGTCAAAGGGTTTTCAAAATTATAAATTATAAACTAAACCAACCAAAGAGAAATATCATATATACCACAAGAATATAGAAATTATTATAATTTGTTTGTATAGTAACTCATTTACCAGCTTTCATTACTTCCCAGCCCCCTACACATTTGGTAAGATTCCAGTGATGGTATAAGGGGGAGTCACAGGGACCACAAATGAAAATTGTGCAATGGGACATTCAGTGGTCTGGTGGTAAATACCGTTACCATAAAACCAATGTAGCTGGTTCCGTTTCAGCTCTGGGACTTTGTTGCATGTTATAACTTTGTATACCTTCTTGTTTGCTCTTCTCTAATAAAGGTAAAAATCACCAAAAAAACACATGTCAGTGTTAAGTGAAGTTTAAATAGTGGACACCATGCTGATTATATGAGCTTCTAAAAACAAGGCAGATCACATTTTACTCAGGTTTGTCTTGACTACCTCAACCCATAAATTATGTCCAGGCCTTATAGCATAGACCGCATATACAGTAAGGGTGTGTATGTGTGTGTGTGTGTCTGTGTGTGTGTATTCATGTGCACTGTTGGTGCCGGGCCTGTGTGCCCCTATACTATGCACCATAACCATCCACACATGCTTTCTATTATATGCTCTTGTTTCTCCCTTCAGGCTGAAACATCTGTATCACAGATATTTTACTTTTATGGGAATGCATGAAATCCAAATCACATTTCCTAGTCAGAGCCAGGTGGAGCCATGTAAGCATGCAGCAGTAAAATCTGAGATGCATGTGGGCATGCACTTTTACACACATACATGCGCACGTAAGTAAATTTGCTCTACTGTAAGACCAAACAATCCTCTATTGTCTGGGTGAGATTTGATACCTGGGGAGAAGTAAATTATAGGATATCTCGCACCATGTGTGCACATGTAATGACACACCATGCATATTTAACTGAATGGATAAAAACACGATTTTGCATCTTAAGCAACAGCATTATTACAAACTAAAAAGCTGAGATCATGTGCTCCATCTCAGGATACCTCACAGATTAATGGCTTTATAATCTTGGGATCTTATAGCAACTATTGTCCTTGAAAACCGAATAAAATGCCACCAAGCAGGCTCCTTACTGTAACACATTCAAAAAAGGATAGATGGATGGATTGATTGGTGGATGGATGGAAAAAAGGATGGGAGGATAGATGAAGGATGGGTGGATGGATGAAGGGTTGATGGATGAATAGCGTGCTGGCATGAGAACATTAATAAGAGTCCTGAAGGATAAACTCTCTGCACTGTGATGACTTTCTCCTATATGCATATAATATGCAATAAAGCAGGGGAGGGGGGCGGCACTGAAACTGAAAACTTCTTTCATTAGGTTAGACACACTTGAGCAGGAGCACACCTGCTGCAGCACCTCATTGACGCTGCCATCAGGGACCTTTAGTCGCCCGAGGATTTGAACCGTTCAAGCCCACGTGCAGGTGCTCGTAAATGCTACCAGCTGATGTTCAGGGGCCACAAGGGAAAACGAAAATGAGAAACCACAAGAGAGGCACAGACTGACCCCTGTATTTAATCTAACTGCTAAAATCCACCAACAACATAACTGTTCATTGTGAATATCATGCAGTGACCAGGCCTGTGTTTGTTATGTAAAGAGAGTTGCTTAAAAACCTTGACTGGAAATCTAATCTGATTTAATATCCAGACCCTGAACTTTACAGCTACACTGTCAGATTGGAAAAACAGCAGCTGACGCCAAGAAGCTTTTTTTTCTTTCCATTTCCTTCGTTAAAGCTGAGATCCGTCCCCAGCACACTGCTCCTCAATTCAACTACAAGAAAGTACTTTCTTAAATTTCAACAGGAAAAGTACATCTGAGTTCTTAAACAAATATGACTTAAATACCTGCACTCTATATTGCATCTGATCAGATTATACACTCACCACTATATGAACTAAGGACGGAGTTTTACCTTTGTTAGGGACAATACCATATCCTGCAGGAAAGTATTGAATGAAATAATATACTCATATCCATTACATGCACTCATAGTAACACACAGTAGTGGAAGAGGCATTAGATCTTTTGCTTTAGTAAGTAGATGAATAACAAAAGTGCAAAAATACTCATAGCAAAGGTGTTATCAGCTGAATGTACTTGTCCTGCAAGTTTTGGCCCCTGTAACTGATATAGTATCATACTGTATATGACATTCTTAGCTTACATATTGATGCATCAATATGTAGTTGGCATTTTACTGTTATAGCTGAAGGAGTGGGAGCTATCACCTTATATATTATGTTTACCATATATGAGGGTCCAGCCCCTCCAAAGGGTCACAACACAGATCTGAGGCGTACTGTATTCATAAATATAATATATTGTTTGAATGAAGGATAATTAGAATTTTTTTTTTTGCAGGATGGCAGCACAGTTGTGTGGCGATACGCACAAATTTGGACCTGGACTTGTCTAGGGTGTACACTGCCTCTCCTCCAATGTCAGCTGGGATTGGCTGCAGCTCCCCCTGTGCCCCTTAAAGGATAAGTGGTATAGATAACGGATGGATAGAATTTATTTTTAAACAAAACTGTCTGAAAAGTTCATGACAGAGAAGTTTCTTTGGAGGAACTGCTAACAAATCTGGAACAAGACAAGGCAGCCCCAACCAACAACTATACTACACCAAGGAGTGACAAGAAGAAAGACTGGGAAGCACCGGTATCTGTTACAATACATTGTATTTTATAAAGTGACCATATGTGTTTTGTCAGGTGATGTGATGAAGTAAAAAGTAGAATGTTTGACTCTGAAATTGAAAGAAGAAAAGAGAAATTAGAGATATTAGAAATACTCAAGAGAAGTTGAAGTATTTCAAAACTGCACTAAATTGTAGTTCTTGGCTGAATGTGCCTTCACTTTCAGACAAAATTAGTAAACACAACATAGCTGAAAGTAATAGCTTTGTGAAAAAATGTCAAAGCCCAGTGTCGTCCATGCAGCGTGATACATCAGCAGTGACAACTCATTCACTGCTCTAGCAGGCTGTCATTTGTGCACAGTGGCAGCCTGCAGCGTGTCATGAGGTCCTTTTGATGTTGAAATATTACCCTGCATCTTCCCTGACAGCCTGTGATTAGCACAGACAGGGACTGAGAGAAGGAGAGGTGGAGACACAGATAATGAGCATCAGATAAACAGAGAGAAGCTGCCACATGTAAACAGAGGAGAGCGAATGAAGAATGACTGAGGAAAAACACCAAGGCCACATGTGTAAACACAGTGGAGTATTCAGGCACTGGCTACTGTGTGTTACAGTGTATTACTGTGTGTGTACATCTGTCTTTTTGCTCCTTTATAATTATTTGGTTTGGTGATCACTGCCTATCATCTGCCTACTGGAGCAGCCTCTTCTGTAGTCTGGATCAAAGCAGCAACCAAACATCCATCCATCCATCCATCTATACCGCTTATCCTTTAGGGGTCACAGGAGCCAATCCCAGATGACTTTGTACAACCTGTCAATGGTCAATTTATAATCTCCAATAAACCCAATATATGCATGTGTTTGGACTGTGGGAGGAAGCTGGAGTACCCAGAGAAAACCTATACAGAGACAGGGAGAACATGCAAACTCCAAACAGAAAGACCCCGGGATTCAAACCCAGAATCGTCTTTTTATGAGGCGACAGTGCAAACCACTGTTCCACCCAACCTTGTAATTTCTTCTTCAATTATTCCACAATGGAAAATATCACGGAAGAAATCAAATGTAGAGTCCTGTATTCTGGAGCTAAATCATCTCTGGTTTTGGAAGTGGACCTCAAGTCAGAGACAAACAAGTCATTCAAACTCAGAAATAAAAGGGACAGCTACATGTAACCTAACCCATCTCAAACAGAAGGTGATGAGTGAGGTGCTGGTTTGGGCAGGGTCGAAGTTCAAGCACGCGTGGGAGGCAAAGTCAACAGCGCTCTCTTTTAGGGACGATGTTCCCCCAAAATGTCGCTATATATATACCAAAATTACAGCGTGCACCTCAGCTGGAGCGAGCACACAGCTGGTTTTCTCTTGCCAGAGGCATTGATTTGAAAACACTTCCAATCAAACAACGTCAGTGTCGAGTTACAGTTAAAGCACCGGGTGCCTCCAGGGCAGTGTTTTGAATGTGGGGCTGAAATTACAGCCTTGACTGTGGCGTGTGATTAGGGTCTGTATGTGAGGATGTCAGTCAGCCTCCAGAGGGAGGGGCTGCTAATTGAAATGACATGTTAGAAAGACGCAGTGATAAAAAACACTCCTAATGTGGTTGCATCTATACGCTCTCTCATTCTATCATACCCCTTTGCATGTGTGTGTGTGCTCTTGTACAGATATCCTTGTGAGGACATTTTGAGACTTGGTTTTAGGGTTAGGGTTAGGATTAGGTTAGGGTTTAGGTTAGGGTTAGACATTCAGTTGTGATGGTTAAGGTTAGGGTTAGGAGCTAGGGAATGCATGATGCCAATGAGTGTCCTCACTAAGATAGAAGTACAAACGTGTATGTGTGTGTGTGGGTGTCGGTCTATATAAAAATTGAATTACACACAAATAATGAGTGATGGCTTCGGATCAAATTCCCTGTGAAAGTTCCCTCCCTCCATTTTCTGGCTGTCTGAACAAATAAAAAATACTGAATATGAGAACATTATCCACTCCCCTCTGACATCCACCACAGGCATTTCATATATTTCCCTGAAGCGATGGCTCCTCCATTCTGCTTTGACAAAGAACCTTTTTACCCTAATAAAGACTGTTTCCCTTTCAGCGAGCGCACAACAAAGCGAACGTAAAGAAACAAAAAACCAGACCTGATACTCTGATAAAATGTGAGTCCTTCTAAATCTGTGGTTATCAGAGCATTTTCTGATTTTTTTTTATGAAACTTGTTTTGTCTTCTTGTACTTTCAGTGCTTTTTCGTTTGCCAGAAGTTGGGGACACCACAGAGAAAGTGGCTGAACTTTAGTGGAGGGAGGACAATGGATCACAGGATTGGAGGAGGAAAGTGAGTTTCTCTAAGTCAGAAAGAACATGGTGAACTCTTCCCTCAGATCACAATATGTCATGGACTCGTGCTGCATTCTGCTTTACTATTGCTGATTTCTGTGCAGCAATGACTCTTACTACCTTCGTCAGTCTTGGATTTCTCTCTGAATATACTGAATATTCTCTCACCAGGGCCAAACGAACAAAAGATTACTAATGATTTTTAAGATAGTGGAAACATTTTCCATATCGTAAAAGATTGAGTTGCATGTGTGTGTTGTGTGGAAATTTGAAACTATAACATGAAGGTAAAGAGTAAATCTGCCTACAACAAACTATTATACTCATTATCAATTCATCTGTAGATTCAAAACAATAGCTTAGAAACAATGATGATGATGATAGATTTCTAAGTTATCAAAATCAGCAATTATGGTACAAACAGTATATCTTCACATTAGAGTGCGAAAAATGACACTCAAAGTCAAATTTGTAATTGATTATTTATTTATATAGACTTCTCTTACTGAATAATTGTAGCATACTGCACAGATTTTTAACTGTGTATTTCAGTTGTCATGTTATGAAATCTTGATATTGAGATGAGCATCAGTGTTTATTTTCTGTAAGGCTATAATCTGTATATAGTCGTCTATATTGATATAAAGTATGCCCAACTATTTTGTGCACCTATCCTAAAAAGGACTTTGTGTGGACTTCCATTCATTGTGGACAGCCTACACACATACACACGCACGCATACACGCACACGTGCGCGCGCGAGCACACACACACACACACACACACACACACACACACACACACACACACACACACACACACACACACACACACACACACACACACAGCTATCATGAATGATCTCAGAATAACCTTGACCTCTACATAACAATTATTCCATTGATCAGCGCCTCCTCAGCTCAGTCTACCGTCAACTGTTCAGGTCATCGAGTGCTGCATCAGATGTCTGAGCTGTGAGCTCACACTGTGCATGTCCTTAACTCTTCTGTGTCGGGTTAACTCACCACATAACTTCAGCGAGGGAGAACAGAGGCCTCTGTGTGGACACCTGTCACCCACGTACCCACCCACGGCAGGACACCTACATACCATCTAGGTAACACCTACATAACACCAAACAACATACACACCACCTCTATGACACAAAAGCAGGATGTGTACTCCAGTGACGAGAATCTTTTCCAAAGCCGTTACTTGAATATTCAATGTTTCACAAGCTGACCACAGTGAACTCGGAGAAAATCTGAGCAACCATAGATGAGTCAGTTGTTTAACTTTTCCAAAACATTCTTCTAACTTCCCCGCCACAGTAAGGCAAACAAAAAAATGTGTTTGAGCTTGAAACAGAAAATAAAAGTCACATCATTTTCATTTAGTTGCTCCTCTATTTTCCATAAAAAAGGACAGTTCCAGCATTCTGCACAGTATAGTCAATTGTATAACGAAGTAAACAAGAGTCCAGACAAACAAAATCACACATCAATAATAATATATTAAACACAAATGAAAATACTGAATTTTATGCATGCTCTGAAAAAAATAGTTAAAAGGTTGAAGAGATCTGCTTCCTCTTGAGTTTTGATGATTTTTAAAAACAGACAAGTCCAGGATTGAAATGATTTTCTCCAACCCTGATCATTATTTGAATTTAAAAGTGTTTAAATAAAGGAATGAGACTTAATCACATTTGCAGGCAACCACAGCACAGTAAAGCAACATGTATTAGCTTCGTTAGAAACAGCTGGATCTGCAGCAGCACAACGGAGAGGAGTTTGAATCTGGCACAGCATCACTCCGCTCTGCTCTGCTCTCCACTTCTCGAGACTGCCATGCGAAAAAACAGCCACTTCACACAGAAGGTACAAAGAGTTCAAACGTGCAAAGAGGACAATCAGAGTGGAAGTACTCAAGGAACGTTTATGGCACACACACACAGCGCTTCAAGAAAGTCAGTTACTGTCTCAAGTCCCAACTACAGTCCAAACAAAGACAAAAGAAGAAGGATCAAATATTAAAGATGAGAAGTATAAAAGAAAAGCTTGACTTACTTCTAAGATGTTCTTTTGTCCTTTCAGACCATTTGTTCCTAGATGGTTCCAGATTATCCCAGTGAGAGTCAAACGGCTGGATGTTACAACCCGAGCCCTTCTCGCTCGCTCTCTCGTCAGTTGCCTTCAGCAGGACTCATTGGGCTGATGTAAGACACCCCTGCACAGAGGAAAAAAAGAGAGGGAGAGGAGCGAGAGAGGGAGAGAGAGAGAGGGAGGTAGGGGGGAAAAAAACTTCACATTCTGTGGATTCTTGGGAGCATGCCAAAGTCCCAGAATTCCACATGCCTCACATAAGGTTTCAATTAAGGCAGAATCCAACGCTCAATCAAAAAGCTTTCTTCCTCCTGAAAAGAGTCTTTCTTTTGACAGCTAGACGCTGGAGCAACAATCCGAGGCAATGTTTGTGTTGCTTCCCTCTAAAGTCGTTTCAGAACACATTTGTAGGACATGTTTGTTGCTGCTGTCCCAGACCCTTTCACATCAAGGTTCCATGTCAGGTTTAAACTGCTGCGAATACTATCTATAGTACACCTGTTGAGTTGGTTTGTATAAATAAAAAAGCTGATCTTTGATTTGTCATACAAGCACCTAACAATCCACTGTGTATATATCAAACGTGGTGGGGCCTTTACTGCAGCCAGATCCATGAATAGTGTGAGTGAAGTGTCATGGAGAGGTTTTTTTCTAATCAGGTCATAAAATGTGTGTTTTGCAGCTGATGTGGCCTGAAACATTTTACCAGACTGAAGAAAGTATTTTGATCAGAGCACATTCTGACATCAGGGTTTCCTGGTTCTTGATGTGTGAAAAGCGACTTGTAGAGCAGCAAGAAAAAGGACACTTCTGATGAGTTAAGTGATGACCTGACTTTTTCACCGACAGCTATGGGTGGATTTCCAATTTTATACCATAGACAACAGCTTCGAAAGTGAAGCCAAATCGTCTTGTTGCCCCCTGGTGGCTGGCTGAAGTATAGATCATTAACCCTGTTTCCTCCACGTTAATAAAAAATGAGGGGAAACGTTATGATTGACAGCTGAGACTGACTTGTGATTGGGTCCAGCGTGTGTATCGGTGAGACCTCGATACAGCAGCTCCATCTCTGGATCCAAATACAACAAAGGCGCAAGATACCAGCAAATATATCCAGGACATTTTGCGACAAAGTGAACATGCATCATCCATCTCTATATACAGTCACTGTCTGGCACAGAGGGCTGCTCTGGATGACCTCTAATAACTTGGTGATCGCCTGACTTTGCATCAAACAATGTTCTCTGGACTTCAAGTGGTTTTTATTAAGTGTCAACATGCTAAGCTAAACTGGTTAGAAAGATAAACAGTATACTGGCTAAACATTCGCTTGACAGTGCTGTCATTGTGAGCAGGTAGCCATGTTAGCATTTAACTGGCATTGAGCTTGAGCACCTACAATATACTGTATATAGAATGTTTTTTAAACTAAAATAATAACTAATGAAAACCATGATAATAACTTTTCATTTCTTTAAACTCAGATCCTCAGATTTAAATCAGATCCTTGTAGATCCTTGTAGATCTTCATACATTTCATAATCATCCGCTCAAATATCGTTCTGCAAACTAGGACACCATCAGAGTGAGAAAGGAAACAAGTCACAATGGAACAACAAATAAGAGTGACTGAAAAGCTGCAAAAGAGCTGCATTTTCCAGTCCAACTTAAAAATAAACCACTTGCTGCAATATCTGATCCAAGATACCAAGGGCTATAATGCAAAAAAAGCAACAAATTAAAAACAGTCATAAGTTTTTCCGAGTAGGAAATTTGTTTAATAAAGATGTTAGAAATCACAGTTAGTCTTAAAGCTGAATAATACCGACTCTTTAATGATTACAATCAGAAAAGATATTATAAATACCCCCCACAGCCCGTACCATGTACCTTAATTACATGCTAGTAAGAAATCACTCTATGATTATTTCATGTCCAGTATTCTATAAAAAATCATCAGGTAAAATGATTAGATGGTAATTTCCACCTATAAAGCATCAATCGATGCATATAAAAATAAGTCTCATAAGCAAAATAAATAGATGCACCTGAAGACTGCTTCATCCAGTCACTATGACAGGGATTTTGTCCTTCATTTCATGCTGTGTTCAAGTGTTCTTCAAAACAAATATGAACTGAGAGTGATGACGACATATGATGCAAACAACACTGTACACTTCATCTTTCTCATTCATTCATTCATTTTTTAGGACGGGGAAGTAATTTTTCAGGAACCAATGCACATGACATCTGTTATTGCACATCTATTAAACTACAGATCGAGAAGTTAAGAGACAAAGGGAGGTTGGTCTTTGGGTTGTCTCTCTTTCTCTCATTGTTTAAACTCCGTTTTTCACCAGCTCATGGACCCCATGTTCGTCGATCGTCAGTGTGGGATGAAACTCTCGTCCCTTCACCAACTCTTCAAGGCCCTTAAAGCACAGACACCATCAGGTCATTGTCAGGGGATGTACAGACAACATCCGGAATTTCTATTTCAAGCCTCAGACGTTGCCTCCTTACCTCTCCCCCATAGGACACCAGAGGGGAGACCTCACATTTGATTGGCAGGTCTGTTCCATCCTTCAGGCTGCGTTAGAAGAGACAAATTAGGTGAAGATCAGAAGATAAAAGGAAACAGAATGAGTGATTGTCTCCTTAAAGAAAGAGTAGAGAGACAGTAGCGGAGAGAAGCAGCTGTGAATCCTGGACACAGCTGTTCTTCTACTGTAGCTTGTGATTAGAGTTCAAAAGGCAGAGAATCAGAGTTTCATTATTCCCAAACACAACCTGTGATTAGTCCCGTACTCCGTAACAGACTTCCTCTAGAAGAAAACACATGAATTACAGGTAATATGATTGCATGTCCGCCCAGTGCTTTTGGTTAGCTGGAGGAGCTTTGCACCACATTACCGTCACTCAGATTGTTTATTTCTAGATAATCATTACAGACGACAATCACTAATCACACATCAGGTGTTTCAGATGTTCGGCTGAGCGGCCGCCCACATAGCTGTATCAGAAGAGTAAAGGAAAAGCTGAATGATTAGGGAAGAAGCACCCCATAAACAGTCAGAGCCAGAATAACATTCATGGATTCCATGAATGTTTCTGAAGCACATGCTCATTTATTTTAGTTTTCAAAACAAGCAGGTGGACTGACGCTAAGGAAGTTTAGCAAGCAATGTTCTGCTGCCCTTGTTTAACTGTTAAACACACAAATAAAAGCTTCATCAGGGACTGCGGAGTTGTTGCTGTTTGCCATAAAGTGTGACGGGAGCCCATTACCCAGCATGCAATACATGATGTGTATTAGTAGCAACCATCTGAGGGAAAAATCCTGTCAGCAGGCCATTATGACTGTACATCATCTAACCAGGACGCCAGAGTGTTGAGTTCTCAGTTGTCTGAGCTTATTGTCGCTGTCATTTACTTCATCACAACAGACGGTAAAGATACTGAAAAATGGAGGCTGCCTGGAATCTGTCCATGCGGGTTCCTTTTTTTCAGTGGTTATGAAGGAAAGAGGACATCAAGGATCAGATGTAGCGTTCACATGTCTAAGAGAGAGGGAAAATGAGAGCCAGAACCCCGTCACCATGCACTCAGAACTGCAGGGGGATAATTACTTTCTGTTGCCATCCTCTGTGACACTGCCTGCTGCTCCGTCTCTGGAAACATTGCATGGGACACACAGGTGCAGGACCAAGCATGAGAGAAGGGGAAGTGAGAGTGTGAGGCTAAAAGAATATGATGTCTCTAGAATAAACCAAAAGAAAAAAAACAAATGCATATAAAACAAAGAGTGGCGAGTGTTCGGAAGGTGAGGAGGACCACAAGGAACCTGGAACCTGTTTGTGTTTACACATTGTGTGAGACGTGACATTTGTGATGGCGTGTTTTAGCCGGCTGGCTATGGTCACCTGGGTATGGCCGGCACACGTCTGCCGTTCTCATCGATGAAGTGGCCCCCAGCGTTGAGCACCCAGCGGTGGTGGAGGGACATGAGGGCGTGTTTGGCTGTGGTGGGTGTGTCCTTTCCATCCTGACTGTCTGCATTCTTCAGCGGGGAGAACTCGTCCTCCCGCAGCACTTCATACACAACAAACTTCCTATTGGAAACACATCAGCACAGAAGGACATCAGACACAGCTATTAGAGTAACAAACTATAATTTATAATATTATACAAGGAATGTATTCTTCAGTAGTTCCCATGTAGCTGTTTAATGTCTAAAGCTAAGATTGTGTTTCAGGGGTGATCAAAATGCTCCTGAAATAAGCAGTGTATGTCTACCCGGCTGAAGACGTAAGGAGTGAGAGCACTTGAAGGGTGCACACAGGCAGGCTCAACTGAGGTACTCAGAGCTGTCCACTTGTGATCGGATCACTTGAATCAGATGCCAACACCAGCTCTGAACTGGGCCAGTGAGACCCAAGATCAAACAATACTGGGGGAAGAACAGAAAACAGTAGGACCTTTTGAAATTGGGCAGCAAAGTGAATCCGCCCGTCTGGATTCTGCTGGAGGTGCCAGTCGGTCAGTGCGAGCACAACCGTAATCCATCTCCTTGGCAACACTGAAAACTATTCCTCCTCCCCTGCTTTGCAATATAGTGAACAAACCTTGAATCAAGCTGGAGATGTCTGCAGTGTTTTTCCATCAGTCAATCATTACGGGAATCCTTTCATTAGATGTAAAGTTCTATTAGTACTGGCATGACTCAGAGCTGATGTCATGTAACACTGGTGGAGGTGGAATGAGTGAACAGCTCATAAAACCTCCATCCTCCTGCAGAGAGCTTGGCAGGCCGGGGCTGCTGGACCAAGCCTCGGAGCAATGGCATGACTGAGGCTGGTGGATACAGATCAGGACTGGAAAAAGGGGCTGGTTCATGTGTGGAGGAACAGATCAAGGACCAGTCAAACCCCGAGCTCGGAGGATTGCCAGAAGAACATATGCAATTAAGCTGCCTCTCAAAGGAAGCATAAGATATTCATTGTATTCTTCTTACTTTAAGGACTTTAAGTCTGAGGTACGATGCCATCTGCTGACACTGTCACCAATACACACACTCTGTGGAAAAAATGCACTGTAACTCACTTGGCAAACTGGAAGATGTCAAAGACGAACTTTTCCATTTTGATTCCATTTGGTTTGTCTGGTTTGATTAAATGACCTTGTGAATCCACAAACGGGATTTTCTTCTGGGCCACGTGGTGCTGCAGCCTTGGCTCGTACTTCCTGATCAATAAAAAGAAAAAAAAATATTTTGCACATTTACTGTATAATGACAGCATGATACTCTTCTACTAGAGGCAACCAGAACTACAGAAAAATGTTCGGTAAGCCTTTGACTTACTGTACTACGTCTCTGAGAAAGGAAAAGCTGAAGAAGTGATTGGCCACGTTTCCTGCATTGAACATCAGTCGACCGTCGGAACTGCGCTTCTCAGCCGTTGCCAGGGTGATCTCACTGTACTCCACCACCTGATAATGCCCATCCACCTTGCAGACCACACCTACGGCCTCAGTTGGATTGGTTTTCTCCACCACCTGGGAAATGTCACAGGAAGAATTTTTTTTGTAATTTGTGGAACTTTATTGTACCACTAGGACATTTCCCTTGGACATCACAGTGTCAATATAAAACACTATTAACAGCAGCAAATATATTAACATTCATTTGCATAGAAAAAATAAATGTAGTGTAATACTAAACAAAGTTCAATGAGGCGGAAAAAGATAGCACACAATGGACAGGGGGACAAATGTGTCTGAAACTGTGCTTTCTGTCCAGGGGAGGAGCTGGTAGTCCGAATACAGGACAATTTACCCAAAATACAAATACCTAAGTGTCTATGGGCAAGACACTGAACCCACAAACTGCCCCTGACAGCTGTTCTGTCAGTGTGTGGATGATGTGCAGTGAAGAGCTCTGATTGGTGAATGAGCTCATGAATACAGTGCATCTACCATCAAACTATTCACTAAAATAATACATTTATTAAAATGGGGCTTGTGACATCAAAAACTTCCACTTTCTACAGCAGCATGTTAGAGCCTGCACTGGGAGAAAAAAAAATCCCTCTCCTCATCTGTTGGCTGATAATGACAGAGCGGAGTCCTGATGAGGGGGTTGGTGAGTGGGGTGGGGTGAGGGGGTAAAAGGGGGTGGTGGTGAAGCCACATGAACAGTAGTGGGGCTGAGTGATTTATGACGGGAGGGTGGGACGCTCCTGCTCTGATCCCTCCATCCCTGCTCCACCGCACGTCTCATAATGTCAAACAGGAGCAGGGTCTGGATGATCTGCAGTTAAATATTTCAACATATTCTGTATTAGCTGGAAATATGGTGAAAATACTCAGAATGAAAAAAATATATATATCACTGTGGTATTGCTAAGAAATAGCGTGCCTAGACACGACTAGACTGAATTACAACCACTTCTGACGCGCAATTCTTTCTCTTTAAACATGCAACTGCCATGAGAACGAGGAAACTTAAATTTGCTATTTGAATAAAGTTGCCAGACATTTATTTCACAACATATGCAACAACTGTTAGTCATAAATTTCACATCCTGTTGCCAAAACAGGGGGATCATGGACAATGACAACAATATATTTTGACTTTTTTTTAGACAAAGCCTCAAAAAACACTTATTTGGTTATGTTCTCAAATGGTTGCATGTCTGTTCTGTATTTATTACTACTCAAAAGACTTTTAAAGCAGGAGGTAGTTTTTAATCACACTGCTGTATGTTCAAGTGCTTATTTTGCTCAGTGAGTTTGATTTTAATTAATTATTTGTTGCTATATAAAAATGTGAAACTTCATAATCGACAGCAGAGATTGACTTGGTTGAGCTCTCTGAGTTCTTATCCAGGCTATTTTGGCTACATTTCTGGATAGTGGGAGCACTTAGATACGTGTCCATTATCTTTATATACAGTCTTACCTAACAATAAAGACCTTTAAAGAGATGGAATAACACATAAACACCCCCCCCCACCACCACCACTAGAGTCCCAACAACTTTACAAAGGCTTCACAAATACAGTTGAAGTAGCTACTGCAATTCTGATAAAGCCCCACAAGAGACTACCTCAACAGTTTTGATGGGCTTATAAAATGAAAAACAATACAACAATCCTGGTCTGCTCCTACAAGCTTTTAGTAAAAGTCAGGTAGTTCTTCCAATTACAACAACAGTATCACATAGAGGGTATCGATTTAATATTGCTTAATGCAGTTTAAGACAAAATAGATTATGTTGTAAATCTTTAATCATGTTTACCTTTTTTATGCTACTATTTGTGGAGTCATTTGTTGCTTTCTTTATCAACTAAATATCTAGAGGAGAACCAATTATTGTAACTACAAAAAAAATTGTTTTGTGGATGGATCCTCTTAAAGTGATCTGTGTGTCACTTACCAACTGTTCATCTATTTGTTATGTACAGTGCAGTGGCTGACACATATTATTAGCCAAACAGAAATTAGAAGATTATGAAAAAAAACTAAGAAAAGTTGCAATTATGAGAACAGTTTATTTGCTAATGGAAAGTTTTCCAGTCCAACCCCTGCACCCTGAAAAGTCTTTTTCCTTTCCTGAAATGAGACCACACTCCAAACAGACAGTTTAGGAAAATATGTCAGCTTCTTGAAACACTCGTGTTATCTGAGACTGTGATGAAAAGTGGTGATGAAGAAGATTCTGGGCTCATCCCTCAAATTTCCTAGAAAGCTGTAATGAGTTTATTGCCTATAAAAACCAAACAAGGAGACAAAGTGGCCTGTATCGCCACCCAGTGGTGAAACAATGGAAGGTGCAGCTGTGCAGAAACCTGGCACTTAATTCATTGTGAGTGTTTGTGTACACACGCGCACGCGCACAAGCGCGCGCACACACACACACACACACACACACACACACACACACACACACACACACACACACACACACACACACACACACACACACACACACACACACACACACTTCCTGGAATTTAAACTGGACTGACTGATCAGACTGGATCAGCCAATGCTGATGTACTTTGTTCACTTGCACTGTGCACTCACTACACACTTCAGTATAACTAACTAACATAAAAATAACATTATCTTTGCATACATTCATCATTATAATATAATGATAACTTCCTGGTCTGATAAAAGGTAACTCTGATGTTATCAGTGTTACAGGCACACTCAAAAACAAGGGATCATTGTATCCAGCAACTTTATAGCTGGATCATAATAAGTCTGCAATTGGAAATCTTTATGGAGAATGCACTGATCTCAAATCAGAAATGGAAAAGACAGCTCCAAAGGGAAAAAGCATGAAAGTGCATGTGTGACCAACCTTAGCTCCACAGTCTGCTCCCTTCTGCACACAGAAACCAACAAATGCGGGATCTGCCACTTTGACCAGGATGTTATCTACACAGTACACATGAATGAACTGGATCCCCCTCCTCTCCATGTCATCCATGATGCCCTGGTTCCCCAGAGCTCTGTAAAGACCCCCGTTCCCATCTGAAACACAAGCACAGACAGGCTTTTTTGAACACCGCAACTAAGAGACTCTCACTTACCAAAACCAAAATCACAAATCCTGAGGGAGTTTACCAGGGGCCATGGAGAGCTTCCCTTTGCTCTCAAGGATGATCTTGCCATTGTAGTCCATGGCTGGAAGCATGCCCTGCTGAAAGAAGATGATGTTGCTCTTGTCCAAGCCAAAGTAGTCGTGTCTTGAGAAGAAGTCCTTTGTGGACTCCATTGTCCTCCCACTGGTCATGATGTACCTGAAGGCAACAGAGAAGGAACCTGGCACTATTTGATCTCCTTTATTTCAAATCGATTATACAACAGTAAAACGGTATTGCTGTGGGACAAAGGGATATCCAGTACGTTCAGTAACTCAAAATCTTCTTCAGAGACTATTCACAAAAACAAGAAGCTGACATCACCTGAAGCCAGGGAAAGAAAAAGCTCATCTTTATGACTGATAATAAACTTCTTTACAGAATCAGACCTTCTGACATTAGCTGCAGTTACTGTTAGGCCTGATCTCTTCCTTGCTCCACAGGAAACTTATCTGTTTCTAGTAACACAACTCCCTCAATTGAGCTTCCTTTTACCCTCACAGTGATTGGAGCAGTTAGTCAACATGTATTTATTGGTGCTCATAATGAATAAAGAAAGAAGAGTATTTGGAGGCTTGGATGTGTTTATTATTCTTAAATAAGGATTCATCTGAAAGGCACAGTAACTAAACTGTCTTCCTCAACTCTTCCTCAAAGACCTCCCAAACCATGACAGCATGTCTTACCAGGGAATACAGCACTTGATTTTGTGCTTCTGCTCAGCCAGCTGTTGCAGCTTCACAATGCGTTCGGCCTGGATCTGAAAGAGGGTTTTGTGTGACGGCAGCCCCACGTCATACATGCCTTTTGGGTAAGAGACCCCCAGTCTGGTTCCTTGGCCCCCAGCCAGCAGTAGGACTGCCACTTTTCTCTGAGAGATGTGGTGAAGACCTGAGGGGGGCAAAGCACAACAGATTGAACTGTAGTAAACAGAAGAGTTATGGCAGGGAAACATGTCGATGTACTGATATGATGGAATATGATCCCAATTGACGACCATAATATCTAATCTGTATTGATGGTCATAGTGCACCTTTGTTCCTGATAAATAACAATAAACAGAACTAAAATGTATCGACAGTTTACTGAGCCACCACTCAACATTTTATGATCAGTCCTCCAGGACATAGGTAAGATCACATCACATCACAAGCCCTGAACTAATAACCCTGCCCAAGCCTGTGACTGGCTTTATTGTGGTCCATTGGTTCAATGGTTTATAATTGTTCCAGTTTAACTTATGTAAACTGCTGTTCTTAATATCTATCTTTCTACTTGACGTCATTAAAAGGTTTATGGGCAGGTTGGCTAGACTTTGACTACCCTCCCAAATCTACACCCACACACACACGTTGCACACACACGTTCGCAGACACACGTTCGCACACACACGTTCGCACACACACGTTCGCACACACACGTTCACAAACACCAGACCGAGGTCCCAACAGAGCAGTGTGACCTCATGAATGAGGGTCAGGCAAAAACTCCTTTTTACGTCAGGGCCCAAATCAAAGCCAGATGTTCCCCTCTGCACACCACCACTGTCATCATCCACCAAGAAAAAAAAAAAGAAGAAAAATCCAACAGACTCTGTAAAAGTGGTCAGACCCCCACTGCAAGGGGGGGATTGCGCAAAACATAATGAACAACACAAGCAGACATACTCATATTTCAGATCTATGCGGGAGGGAGGCTGGGAATCGTTTGTGAACCACAGAGAGGACATACTGGGAGTTTCTAATGTTCTGACCCAACTAGGACTTAACGATAAGCTCTTACAAAGGTGATTTAAAAAAAGGCTGTTATGAGGGCCTACCTCTGGAATTTCACATTATCAGAACGCTCACTGAGCCATCTCAACATCATAGCATTTGGGTTAGCGTGTGATGTTTAATCCCATCTTCCTCTGTCTTACCTCACTGCTTGAAAGTCGTGTCTGCTCTAACCAGGTCAGACTTGTTTAGCAACTGGAATTGCTCATACAATATCTCTCTCTCCAACTCCATGACATTGTTATAGTGCCAATAAAAAAATAAACACTGCCAAAATAAGATATGATGTGTCCTTGGGACATATACCACTATGGCCAAATGACGCCTCAGGTGGTACCTGGATGAATGAACATTCTTAAGGCAGACACACTGAGTGGAGCTCACCTGTTTGCTCCCACTCTTTGAGACTCTCCCTGTCCCTCGTCACACTCCCCAGCACCTCCCGGGGCACCGGCTCCATGCGGGCGTCCATCTTCTCGTGCTTGCTGCTGCTGGACACCTCCATGGCGTTCTTGAAGAAGCCATTGATCTCTTTGAAGTCCATTCCCTGCAGGTCAAGGGTCAAGTTGGCCTGCTCCTCAGGGCTCAGCTCGCTCCAAAACTGGAGGAGGTGGGACTGGTCGGCTTCGGCCAATCTCTGAGTGAGTCCGCTGACACTGGCGTCCATGATGGCTGTTGGTTTTGATTAACTCTACAACCACATTGAAACACAGATGAGAACATGGGATGAGCAGAGGGAGGATCCTGACATTGATTGAACTAATTATGATTAAATTTAGAGGGGAAACTACACAAGTTCAGTCATGACGCCAACTCAACACACCCGGTACTAAAAAAGATGAAGTCTGGGTGATGGCCTTTTATTTTGGTGGTGTTAGTATTCCTACAATCCTCCCTGGCTACTGGACCAACAGCACTGGTGACAACACAAAACTACACCCAGTCTGACATTTGCATCTTGAACCGGGTGGTGTGGGTAAAAGGTTAATTACAAATAAATACTGGAATGTGAATGTGCTCTCTCTAATGAACCAACACCCAGTAGCTTGCTGTACCAGGAAACATCACTCAAACACTGGAGGGTGATTCTCACCAATTTGAATGGGACGCTTTTGTTTTGAAGCAACACAATCCTGAACTGATGTAAATCCTCACTTTAGATTTCTCCTCTGACACATCTGTCCAGTCACAGTGGACAACAACCATATTGAACTTAAAGTTCACAAATTCAGAACTAAATACAAATTTAAAAGTCATTTCAAATCTCCCGATTATGACTTCTTCACTTGTGTAAGTTTCCCCACGTATATTCCTCACGTTATTGCATCATTTCAACATCTTAGTGCTTTATTTCTAATTATCTATCAAATCCTATTTTGCTGTTTATTTCTGTGAGTGGCTGTTAAATGTTCCTGTTCTCGGGACGTGACGCCGGGTGTGAGTGGACACCTGTCAGACACAATCACGATGTAACGATGACTTCAATTCTTCGATGGAAAACATTCAGACTTTACGTTTCCACGAGGCCATGTCGACTCTTCCAGGAGGTTTAAAGTTAATGCCACGTTGTCCTCAACCAAAACGCGACGTGCGGCTCTTAGCAGAGAGGACTCCGCTGCTGGCGTGGCGGAGTGAATGAATGAAATACAAGATGATAAAGGACGAAATCAACTCTACAGAGCTGGAGGGCTGTCAGAGCCAAGTCCCAGTCATCGGTGAGTGAGGTCGGACGATGAATTCAGCGAGAGCAGCCCGAGCTGAGCCGAGCAGCTCTGCGAGTGTCCGCTCCGTAAAGGCATCAGATCCGAGATTAAACATTAAACTCACCTCGCTGCCTCTCCTCCGACGTGAAGCACCATTTAATGTCAGCGAGCGGGGACGAGTTTACTTTGTGCTGCGGCTGGCGGCGGCGCCTCCCACCCGGACTACACCTCCCTGTACGTCACGTCTGACGTGGCACTAGCGACGTTGCAGAGAGCGTGCGCGCAGCTCGTGGCCTCAGAGCGCGCGTGCCGCCTTCAGGTACTCCTCGTAAATTTAACGAGCCGAGTGATTTTTTTGGGCTGCGAAAAGCGATCCCTACGGTGGCCGAGACAGCTCAACACATGCAAATAGCGAATTCAAACGCAATTTAATGCAAATTGCAAATTAAGAAAATGCGTGCAAATAGAAAAAACACATGCAATTTAAGAAAACAACTTCATCAATTTGAGTTCAATGTTTAGTGCAATGTGACGTCTGCTACTAGGCAGTGGTGATAGAACTTCACAAAGCATTGAACTACAGCTTGGTTCTTCACTTCCTTGGGTCCCCTATGGTGGTGGCTGGTAATAGAATATATGTTTTTTTGGGTGGGGTGGGGTAAGCGAGATGAAGCTATACTCTAGAGAGAGTACATACCCACCAATAAACTAAAGAAGAAGTTTTCAGTACAAACTACACAGTTAGAGTTTCAGTTAAAATGAAGACACAATAGATGGCCGTGATACACTTTGGTGTTAAATGAGAAGAGAGAGAGGACACATGGCAGAAATACACCACTGTGATCTCTAAGAGAGTTAGATGTAAATATCTGTTTCCCTGCTCCTTCTAAAGCTAAAGAAGTGCCCCCCAAAACAATGAATGACATTTATCCCTGCAGTGAATTTTTACAACTCAGAGTCAACATTGTCTCTAATGCATGTGTATTCTGTAAGGCAGAGACAGAAACAACTGAACATCTGATATTCTCTTGTAAAGCATCTAGTCTATTTTGTGAGGACTTTCAAAAGTGGATATGGTAATATGATGGAGGACAACAATTATAAATATAATTATAATTAAATAATTTGATTGTACTCACCAAACATTTCTACAAAGCACCCCAAGCTTAATTGTATTTTTGAAAGAATAATTATTGTCATTGAAACTGATGAACTCTAAAAAAGCTGCAGTTTTATGTGAATATATGTTGAATGTATCATTCCCCAAACAGATATTGAAATTACTTCATTTTTCTTTATTTAGAAAAGATGTTTCTAATTGAGGTGGGGGAGGCACAGTTTTTTGTTTATTTAGGGGGAATGATGAGCCTGCAAGTTCGCACTCTAAGAAAAATGTAGAACTACATATGTACAAATGATGAAGGCCCGGCTGTCAAAAAAGCTAAACTATAAAGTGCTTCATGTAACCCTGGTGTAAGCTCGTCCTCATCACTTGCTGCTGATTCTGTAAATCATGTTGGTTCAGACCAAGCTCCCCGTCCTCTCCAGTTCGGTGCCGCAGGTGAGACGCCCAAGCCTCATCCTCTCCGTCTGCCTCAGGATCTCCTCCGTCTGCCTCAGGCTCTCCTCCGTCTGCCTCAGGATCTCCTCCGTCTGCCTCAGGATCTCCTCCGTCCCCTTCCCCAACGATTTTACCCAGTCCATGTCTCTGGCTGTGTGAGGTCCCTGTTCAGGCGCCAGTGTGGCAGTAGACCATGCCATGGGGTTCCCACCATGACAGCCAGAGACAAACCAGTCCAACCATTGCGTGTTCAGCAACATCCTTCGCAGGATGCATGCTTGCATTCCTTAGCCAACAATTTCAGGTTTGCAGTATGCTTGCTGCTTCATATAGACATCATTATTCTAGCTTGGTGTTGGGTTTCCATTCTTCTGAGGCTTCTGCACATGTTCCCTGTTTTATCTTGGCATGCTGCTTGGCTAATGTTATGGAATTTTCATAAGACACTGTATCTTGTCCTCTCTGGGGAAGAGTGCAACAGGCTGTTGTGTTTGTGTAACAACTGCTAAATCCCCAACAGTTATACGAAGAATAATTACTCCTCACATGTGTCATTCATATAATCGAACCTTTGTATTCTCAGTTATTGCTATAACACAGTTCAATTCAACTGATACAGTATATATTCGATATATAACAGTGAACACAAAGCAAACGAATAATACACAACACGTCAATAAGGGGCACTGTACCACCGCGGGCATGCAGTCCAAATATCGCGAGAGAATTGTCCCTAGAGTTGGTGCCGAGCACTTCACTCTGTGTTGTCAGTCAAAAGTTTCCATTTCACTTAGCGTTTCAGTTGGTGAGGGAGATGCTCCGTGGCATCTGTAGCTAGTAGCTGGAGCAAACTCACGGCCCTGCGCACGTGTGGAGAACGTCCGTGGCAGAGTTCACACAGGAGGAGACACGAGGGGAGAGGGGAAAAGAGCGTGTCCCGCGCCACACACTCGAGCCAGCCGTGCCACCGCCGCCCACCGTGACTCTGACGCCGTCCTCTCGTCTAGGCACGCCAGCCGTCCTCCGGTTCCTCGCGACCCACGGCAACTCAGCTCCTCAGCTCGACTTCTTAAACTTTCTTCTTTCGGCTCCCGCGCTGCACCTGCCGTCTCCTCTCAGCGGCTCCGCTCTGCCGGAAGTCCCGCCCCCTCACGCTCTCCCACTCTGTGGCGTCTCTTCCCATTGGTCTGTTATGTCAGTCATGGGCTCGTCACATTTGGGAAGTGCGAGAGCTTGGCGAAGGTCAAAGCCTTCACTCCCTAGACATCACAGCTATGAGACTGCGTAAGCAGGCACTACTGTCTCCAAAACTAGGAAATACATTTGATTGTTTAGCAACAAGCACACCCATAGATTAAATGATCTGTTGGGGTTTAAAGGCTGACTACAGGAAAGCAGACTTCATCATATGAGAGAGCATAATGCATAGATGTTGTATGGATGAATTCTGATTTTCTCCTTGGCCAAGCTTCAATAAATATTTCAGCATAAGGAGTTTGGCCTTCCAAACAGCCAGAAAACTAGCTCTCTCTGTTATGCTGAGTTACATTTCAGCTGGGGGCATAACTGGCTCCATTGGGGAGTTCAAAGATCATGGCCTCACACCCAATCTGGTGGGTGAAGAGAACGTGGTGTTGGAGAAGGATTTGGAGAGAAGTTATGTAAGAGGTACACAACAGAATAAGGCCAAGAGCTCGAGAAATTGTGTCAAATATGACGGTTTCTTTAGTTTTTCTTTTTGTTACTTTGAGTCTTATTTCTCTGGAACATGGATCTCCAGAACTTTTCAGTCTTAGATATGAAGCTCTCTTTCTCTTTCTTCTCGTTGTCCAAAACCTGCTCGGTGTTCTTTAGAATCTCCAGGTGGTGAGACCTCTTCTCTATCCACTGGAGTCTCTCCTTATTCTGATCTTCCTGTGTCTGCATCATCTTTACATCGAGGCAGGAGACTTCTTGATGCTGTTCACAGATGAGACGTGACAGCTCATCCTCCCACTGGCTTTTTGCCTTTTCTTGTTCATGTTGGGCCAGGGCCAATGAAATTTTGCTTTTAGAGGTTTCCTCCACCTGTCTGCTAAGGCATGCCTCAGCCTCCTTTCTCCTGTCGGATTGAGCAATGAGCTCCTTCTCCAGTATTTTAGTTTTTAGGGCAATATCCCGTTCCAGCTTGATATGTTTGGACAAGTCAACAACAAAGATGGTTCTTTCTTGGTTTGCCTCAGTTAGTTGACATTGCAAATTATTTAGCTGACTCAGAAGGTTAACCCTCCTTTTCAGCAGTGCAGTTATGTTTTTCTCCTTTTCACCAATTAGCCTAAGGAGTGACATGTAGTCCAGGCCATTGGCTGCTTCCGGGTTGTTGGCTTGATCCTGGTGATAATAGACTGGTCCCTGGTTATAGCCTTGATACTGGGAATTACAGACTGGTCCTTTGTTATAGGCTTGAGCCTGGTTGTCACTCTGGGTGCAGTTATAGTCACTTTCTTGGTTTAGAAATGTCATTGTATCAGAATGGATTCTTGAGAATATTTTTAATTCTATCAATTCACTATCTTCTTCGTTCAGTCTATTGGCAGGTACCAAGATTAATGTGCATTATCTTCCTTCCCCAAAGTCTTTACATTCAAGAGATCATATCAGCTACAAAGATCAAAGATCAAAGAGGTCTAAAGGGCTATAGCCTTGATACTGGGAATTATAGACTGGTCCTTTGTTATAGGCTTGAGCCTGGTTGTCACTCTGGGTGCAGTTATTGTCACTTTCTTGGTTTAGAAATGTCATTGTATCAGAATGGATTCTTGAGAATATTTTTAATTCTATCCATTAACTATCTTCTTCGTTCAGTCTATTGGCAGGTACCAAGATTAATGTGCATTATCTTCCTTCCCCAAAGTCTTTACATTCAAGAGATCGTATCAGCTACAAAGATCAAAGAGGTCTAAAGGGCAGGAAATGATGCGTCCTATTTTCCTAACTCTTGCCTGCATAAATAAAGATTAAAGAACCTCATGGCAGAGCAATTGAGATCCAGTAGATGGTGGTAATGCACCTTGACATTGGTTGCTACTCACCAATAAACCAAACAGAGGAAGAAGAAGAAGAACAGAATTTAGTTACATATAAAGAAGTGCAAGCAAGCAGTTAGGAAAATGGTATGAAAAGCAAAAAAACAAAGTGGGCAATAAAAATAGGGAGATCAACACCTTTGGGAGGAGTTTGGGGCATGATTAGGAGCATGAAAGGAATGGCAGTATCCATTACTGATGATGGGGAGGATGCAGCAGTGTCTGATGAAGAGAAGGCAGAGATGATAGCGAAAGCACTTATTCAAATCCATAGATCTGACAACTTGAATGAGGATGGCAAGGGAAGAAGGGCAAGGATGGAATCCGCTCATTCTGGGATTCTTGAGAAATGGGACAATACTAACAGTGCAAATGAAAGATCCATTAGCTTTGGAGAAATGAGGAGGGCAGTTATGCAATGTTAAAGCAGTTAAGTATGGTAGCATCACTTAAGGTGTTAGGTTTGTATAATAAGGTATGGGAAGTTGCCAGTTGGAAAGAGGCGCTGATTGTTCAGGAAACCAGGGAAGGTTCCATCAAATCCAATGAAATATAGGCCATCACATAAGGTAAAAGTAATGGAAAAACTGACTACAGAAAGATTTGCATTTTAAATGGAAAGTAGAGGAATATTATCTCGACATCAGAGTGGATTTTGGAGGGAAGAGGGACCATGGACCATGTCATAGGCTTGTAAACAGAATTTTTTTAATGTAGAAAAGGCATATGATATGATTTGGAAGGACTGATTAAAATAAAAGCTGGGAGAGCTTTATCAGGAAGATATATGGTGGAAAATGGTAGTGTCATTTGTCCAATATTATTTTCCATTATGATTTTTTCTTTCAAATTCAGGGTGATATTGGGCAGTGGCTCTTTGCTGATGATGAAGCATGGTAGAAAAGGGGAAGGAATATTAAGCAAATTACTGGTAAAATACAAGAGGCAGTTATTGTGGTAGAAAAATTGTCATATTCATTGAACTTCAAACTACTAAAGCGTTCATGTTCACTAGAAAAAGAGGTGTTGATACACAGTATGTATGGACAAAAACTAGAGCAAGTGAAAGTCTTCAGGTTTTGGGATGTGTGGTTTGACGCCAAGCTCACATGGGAATGGGGAGTTTGTCTGTTTCTGCATTTGGGTCCGTTCCATCTGTCTGATGTAACAATTTTTTGTTTTTTTCTTAAAAATACAATCAAACAAACAGCCAGATAAACACATAAGATAGAATAAGTAGGTAACTAATTTTTAATTCAAATAAAATGATAATATTATAAAATACACAGTTTATAGGCAACACATAACAGTTTTTAATGTCTTTGTTACAGGATTTAATCATTACTCTATCTTTATCTAAACATAAAAAAGGGTCTTTTGACTGGAAAACTTGCATTTATGTGTATTAACTTTGGAAAGTATAATCAACAAATCAAAAAATCAAGAAAGAATATGGTTTACAGTTGAGCTGTGCAATTAGCATTTGCAAAAGTATAATTAATATTTGTGAGTCTTAAATTTCTTGAGGAAATGTTTGCAGGCTAAAACCTAACAATAATTTACCATTTACCTCATTGACTACACACTTGGTATGTGTATTAATAATAATCCAGGAAAGTGCAGTGTTGAATTTAGTGTGATCTGGACATGTGATACGTTCAATATTGATGAAAAAAAAGGAATGAAACAGTTAAACAAAAATTAAAGCACAATACTCGTATTGTTGCTGCCATGTTTTATATGGGGCTGAATGACAGAGCTTTTATTTTGAAAAAATGTGAATTCAGGTCTGAAGAATGTTGATTGCTTAACAGACCTCTGAATTAGCCAACATGCAATGTAAAGAAAAAACAGCATTAGTAAACTGTTCAAACTTGTAAATAAACAACACACTTTAAAGGTCAAAAGAACCAGGTAGGACACAAAGTAATCTAACGTCACTCTGCACCATACACTGTTTATAAAAAGCATTGCACACAACCTCCGGCACACAAACAATAAGAAGTGACAGTAACTAAAGAATTGTTTGAGGAGGACTCACTAATGACAAGGAGACATTCTGAAGTAGCCCTGGAGCATCATCAACACAGGACAAGAGAACAGACTGCACTAGTACACATGAATGTATTATAATATTTATCCAAAAATGTTAGAATAGAAGAACTTTGTACTGCACTGTAAGAACTTGTACTTTACCTGCTTTAGGTATAGATTTTGCTGATACTTACACATTTCTACTTAACTAATATCTTGACTTTTATTTGTGGTGGAGTATCTGAATACTTCTTCCACCACTGTCAAACACGAGCATCGGTTTCTCACGTCCGTTGAATTCGTCAGTGTTCAGCTCAGCCGCCTGGCGGCGACAAGGAGCCAGTTTCCCCTTCAAAACAGATAGTGTGGGTCCTCCTCCTCCAGGCTAACGTTAGCTAGCAGCCTTGCTTCTCCGGCCACACCTTCACCAACAAGTCGAGGAGATGAAGAAGTTATTCGAAGACTTCAAGAAGGACATCAAGTTTAAATCAGCGGGACCCGGGAAGAAGCTAACAGAAGACACCAGGCGAGTAGCGAACTTTTCTCAGCTTAAAGCGCTAACAACAGCTAGGTGGCTAACGTGTGCTACAGCAGGTTAGCTGGTAGTCAGCTGCTGGTGTTTACTGATTACTGAGCAGCTTGTCGTGAAGCTAACTAGAGATATGCTGACCAGCGATCTTCACATGGTTTACGGTAGCGTTTGACTTCTGCTACGTGTTAGCAACCATATTATATAACACTCTGCATCTAAGATGAGGGCGGCTAACAAGTAATCCCTCGACAAGCTTACTCAGTCAATAGGTGAAGTCAAGTCCCCTTCACCTGCAGCGTTGGCTCAACCCCGCGTGACTGAGCTGCTCATTAATCACGGCGTGCTGCAACGATGCTAACGTTGTTGTTAGCATGTGAAGCGCCATGAGTCAGCTGAGGTCTGACAATGTCCACGCTTCTCTGCCTTCATCATACACAGCGCCAAGCCTGAGGCGGTGCAGAGCAGCTCCGGGGCCAAGCACAACCGCCATGCTGCCAGTGAGGGGGCCCAGCGGGCCGGGGCCGCGGCTCTGGCCAGGATTGAGCAGCATCCCCGGCCCAAGGTGCACACCTCTCAGGACCACATCAGGAACCAGGGTGAGACACGCTGCTGCCCTCTCGTTCAAAACAACTTACTGTATGATACTATCATTATGTTATATAATCTAAACAGCTCACTGTTGGGAAGAACATGTGCTAGTGTGAAATATTACATGTTGAAATTCTTATGGAAGCAGAGAGCATAGTTTAAGGTTTCCATGAGGGGCCTTTGACTTAGTTTGGATGACTGCCACAATTCAATTATGTGTTCAAGTAATTACTGCAACAAAAGCATAAACACTGGTGTCTTGAAAAGATGTATAACAAGCTTTTCTGCTTTTGATCACAGTTAAAAGGGAGCTGGAGGCGGCGGCACTGGCTGAGAAGGATAAAGCAGCGACAGCAGAGGTTTGCAGTGATTTGTCAGGATAAATGAAGCTTGCTGAAGTTACACGATTAATATGATGTTTTGCTCAGCATTTAGTCTGGCACTGTTGAAATGACTCATTTCTTCCCAGGGATTTACAGTGCCAGTGAGAGATCCCACCTGTCTCTCTGTGTCGGGTGTGTATTTTACCTGTCCACTAACTGGAGCCACTTTAACTAAGAGTGAGAGGGAAGTACACATTAAGGAGGCCATTTTTATGGTATGTTTCCATGATATACATCAATAGTTCTTGTTTGTGCTCAAATTAGAATGTGTTTGCAGTGAGATTACATCATGTCTCAGTTTGTCCTGTTGATAAAACATGTCCTATGTTCACTGTCAGCGGTTTGAGGAGGATGCAGTTGAGGCCTCTGTTATGATGGTCCACTCATTTAACAAAGACAAAGAGAAAGTGAAGGTCGCTGTGGACATCATAAGCAAGTAAGACACTGCAATGATTGATAACAATACTAATAACAGAGGAAATATTTTTTAAACTTCAGTCAAAGAATTCAGTTTCATTTTTCTTTGTTGCTTCATCATCAGGTATGTGGATAATATATGCAAGTGTCCCACAGAGGAGAAATACAGGAAGATTAAACTCAGCAACAAGGTGTTCCAGGTGTGGAAGAAACTGGACTCATTGCCATTTTTCTTTGTTGGATCAGAACTGATAACCTTAAAGATTTTTTCATTTCATTTTATTCCTCCTGTTTTTTTCTTTAGGAGAAAGTGCGTTCTTTGGAGGGCACCAGAGAGTTCCTGGAGGCCCTGGGCTTCACAAGTGTTATGCTTCCTGTAGAGGGTCAAGGTAAATTAGTCCTGATGCTTTTGATGAATATCATCAGGGTGTTTCCTGTGCACTGTCCAATGGTTTTTAGCTTTCATGTCACATTCAACAACATTACTTGGCGAATATAATTTATTAAAACAGTCAGTCAGTACATCTTTTCACCTGTGCTCACGTTTGCTGGAATACAGAGGAGGAAGAGGAGTTCCTGGTGTTACCAGAGCAGAGTCCTGAGGCCCTGGAATTGATGAAGGAGAGAAGGGATCGACTCCAGAGAGGCGAGCCAGTCAGAGCTCAGCTGGACAGACAGCCCCAAGCTTTCAGACCCTCTCCCAACGCCCAACGCTTCGAGCTGCCGCCAGAATTTTACAACCTGTCAGCAGAGGAGCTCAAGAAAGAGCAACAGCAGAGGTACAGACCTCTCGGTAATAGATGCTCCAGTCAAAAAACAAGTTCACACTACATGACTTTCAAAGTTGTCGGATCATTGTGCAGACTTACTGTCTTGTAATCGAGAGTCTTACACATCAAGCTGCAGGAGACAGGCAAATAATTCAGCGGACATGACAATTGTATAGAATTTAGAGCGACTCAGGTTGCATTTGAACCATAGGTCTGAACCCGACTCAAGCCCATGAGAAAACTAACCAAGCCCGACCATAGCCCGACATGCATTCTGTTTTGTGTCCAAACCCAACCCAAGCCATATGCAGTTAAAATAAGCAGCGAAGCAAAACTACATTGTTCCTTATAAACAGTTCAAATCAAAATGGGTTGTTTAGCTAACAATAAACAGTTACACAGTAAATGGATTTCAGTGGTGCAGAGCAATTTAGGTGCAAAGACTGAATTACAACTGTTAATTTGTGGATTGGTGAAGTCATCTCTCCAACATGTGCATCTCATACTCATACCACGACTGTGGACTGTTGGTGTTTATCCATCTGCAGTAGTTAACCTCTCAGAGAACCAGCATGTTTTTATGTGTGTTTTGTCAGGAGTGATTTGGTGGAGAAGAACGCCATGCTACGCACAAAAGCCATGAGGGAGAGAGAGGAGCAGAGGGAGAGAAGGAAATACAACTACAGCCTGCTCAGGATCAGACTGCCTGATGGAAACCTGCTGCAGGGTAAGAACGCCCTCCTATTTTTAAATACCAACATTCATGAACAAAGTTGTTAAAGTTGTCATTGTCCCTGATTGTAAATGATGAGTCTGTGAATGATTTGTGATCACAGGCACATTTTATGCGTGGGACCGTCTGTCTGTGTTGTTTGGGTTTGTTCGGGAGTCCCTGGTGGACGGCTGGCAGCCCTTTCAGCTCATTGCACCTGGAGGTGTAAAACTACAAGAGGAAGATGAAGTGGCTCTTGCAGAACGGAACCTGGTGAGTTGTAACAAGCGGCATCTCATGGTACTGGCCTACGCAAAGTACTTTGAATCAAGATCAGATTTGTTGTCATGTATCAAGCTGATGTTCATTAACCTCTACCCTGTCACTGAAAATCCTGTATCAGCCCTTTGCTCCAGTCAGTTAATATTCATGTCTGTATGTTTCGTCTCAGGTCCCTGCAGCTCTACTCACCTTCTCCTGGGATGCAGCCGTGCAGGCAGATATCGCAGCTGCAGGTGGAAAGAACCCCACCCTTCTCAAACCAGGGCTGCTGGAAGCCATTCAGACCCTGAACTGAGCAGACGTATTCTGTCCCCAAACTCTTTCCTGCTACGATCCTCCCTGGCACTGCAGGGGGTGAAGTTGCTCCTTCCACAATGACTAGTGATGAGTGTTACTAACTGAAGTCAGTAGCAGCGATAGACTAGGGGCAGCTTCATCCTGGTGGTGTGTTCTGCTGAGCGTAACCCTTCTCTTGTCACTGTGGGGTAAATGTCACCCTGCAGTGTGTCTCAGCAACACACTCTGCTGAAGAAGCACTTCTAAGACATCTAAGGAGAAAGCAAGGGACGAGTGTGGTTTAGTAAAGCATCCTGAATGTACATGCTGTGTAGTGAACAGACTGGTTGCAGTCGTCTGTGCTCTACCCTTCAGTCAACCTGTCAGGTATACTTCTCGTGGCATGTGGAGAGACCTTGTTTCAACTGTCATCACTTCCTCCTCTGGTTTTTGTTGTTGTTGTCTAAAGTATTCAGTCCATCTTGCTTCCAACTGTTGAATCTGGAAATTAGTATGGTTCTCAGAGCACTCACCTCCGCCAAGTCCCAACAGTCCCCTTAAAGCTAACGTTAAGACTAATGTTTTGTTTGGCAGTGTTGTGGGTTCGCTCAGTGTTTAATCTGTCAGCTGATGGTCGACTGGTCTGATAACAAGTCTGTCTCTGTAAACACACACAAGCTTCTGTTGCTTGTCTTGTGCTCTACTCTGCAGTGGCTTCACACTCCTCAGTGCTGTACTACAGGATTGTGTGGTTGCTTACACAAACACAAAAGCCCAGATCAACAAACATGTTTTCTGTTGATGGTTTGACTTAAAACTGAGGCACATATTTATTTAACCCCTTAGACTGAGTTATTAGTATTAAGTCAATTCTTAAACCAAAATATTTGATCTGATCAGATTTAAGTGCTTTTATATTAAGCTGTTTGAAAGACTTGGTATAGAATTCCCCAAGTGATTTAATAGTTAAACTGCAAAAGCCTCATGTTCTCTGTCTTAAGTCATGAATTAGTTTTAATAAAAGTTCATGTCACGGATCCTGTCGTCCAGAGAGGTGGTTTTAATTCATACTGAGTTTTGTATTTGTTTGTATCAAACACATTTAATTCAGATTAAAACGGTTTAAACTTAAACACAGTGGTTTTCGTGACAACATTTCACTGAATCCACTGCGGAATAAAGGCAACAAAATTATTCCCTGAATGTTTGTTGTATGTTTTAAATCCACCTTTTTGTCAGAGAAGATTTTGTGTATGAGTATAACCGTTAAACCTGTACAAGCTAATTAGTTTCCCCTGCTTGTGGTTGGTTAAGATGACAACGACCTACCTCTCACCATACATCTCCAGTGAGTCATAAACCAACATAGATTCTGAAAGTGTTGGCCTGTGTTGAACTTTTCTGTCACCACCATCAACCTGTACCACTGTCACTGAACCAAACACACTGACGTACCTGCTATGTTGACGTTAAGGATTTGATTGTTTTTTTGTTTAGTTCCAGCGTTTGAGGGCAAGTCTGCCTTGAGCAAGAGTTCTGCACTCCACAGGTTTCAATGGAAGGGTGCAAACGTGTTCTCAGCAGTGTAACTTTATTCTAACACTTAGTGAGCTGTTGTGATCTATCCAGATGTTGTGTTTTAACCTGCCTGTATTAAAGATCGCTTGCACTGCATCTTATTTAAAAAGCAGAACTGAGGCATGACTGTTTGTTTGCATTGTGTATCTAAAGAGAAGCTTTTCTACGACTTCTCATATATGACAAACTAAAGAGCAAATATTTGGGTCTGGATCCCCCCCCGCCAAAAAAAACTATTGAACACAAACCAAACCCTTCAGAAACAGAGGGTTTCATGAGTGTCTGGTACATTAAATGTGAAAATGCAACCAAGTAATTTACCCATACGTACTTGATTCAACTTTCAACATTGTATGCGAAAACTAAATTCGTCTTTAGATACATTTACAAAATATTGTGTTGAAGGGTTGAATGTGTGTGTGTGACAGATCCCTAAAAAACACTGCTGTCTCGTCACAGAAGATCAGTGTCCTGCATTAAAAACAGTTCCTAATAAGAAATATGCTGAAAAAGTGATGGCATCACATAAGCAAAGTTACCAAGATGAAGCTGAAGGAATGAGAGATATAAAAGTGCAGTACTTTTATTCATGTTTAATGAATTTATCCTGTTCAAGTATTCTTGAAAATACAGAAAATACATATTTATAAAACACGTGACACTGGACCTAACTGTACAAGTACAGATCTAGCAACTACACCAGTGAGTTGTCAGAATCAGAAATTGCAGAATAAATGCACCCACTGAAACCAAAAGGGAAAATTTCAGCCTCTCATTTCCCAACTAATTTCTGGTTAACTATATACATTTAGAGCATAAAAAACCCATGTCTTTAATTCAACATGTCAAAAAATGTAAATAATGCTGTTCTCAACATCTTGGGTGCTTCTTCGAGAAAATTCGGTATTTCCATTCTGCTCTGTTCAACTCGATCTGCTGTAGCTAAAGCAGTGCAAGAAAGACGCCACCTTCCCCTTTAAAGAGGCCCACGCCAAACATGCCCAACTGAAACTCTAATGCAAAAAATCAGACCCATAGTTACTGGACACACCTGCCCTCAAAAGTCAAGTCAGACACTGATTTTATGCACAATTATGTTTTACAGGCAAGATGGCTCCTGACTCTTTAAAAAATTATTAGGTGAGTGGGAACTCACGATACTGAGCAGATGCCGCCTGCTGCGAGGTGCCTGTACCAGGGTGTGGTGATTCATGTTGCTCGAAGATGAAGCACCACAGAGTTCAGAGGCAGGAAGGAGAAATTGATGAGGAATCCGGAGTAGCTTGGTTGGGGGAGACTGCATCCTGTTCTCAGGCAGTAGCGAGTGCAGGAGCGGCGCTGGCCAGAGGGAGAGCAGCTGCGTCGGAGGGGTTGACTTCCATTAGGACGTCTCCATCACTGGAGGAGTTCTCTCTGTTTGGGCCTGGAGAGTAACATTTAATGAGGTTTCATTTACATCATGAACCAAATGCATGAATCCATTTTGAAAAGGGTTTCTACGAAGAGTTTGCAAATAATACAGATAATAATTACTATTTTTACATTTTCAATGTAGGGAAGAGGATTAGGGCCACTGTGGGAAAAAAAGAAAAAAGGAAAGAATTCGGACTTTTTTCTCAGAATTCTGAGTTTAAAGTCAGAAGTATGGGTGCCTGTAGCAAACCAACTTCGGGGGCGCACTAGAGTGGAGGGGAGAGCTACGTGCGGACCGAAAATGTTGGACCTCAGTGAGCTTTTCTGAGAAAAGTCAGAACTCACTTTTTCCCCCCACATTGGCCCTAATCCTCTTCCGTATCAATGAGATACAGCTGAAATAATAAGTTTAAACTGTGCTTATACGTTTTTTTTCTTTTCTTTCTTTTTTCGGAGAGCCTGACTCATTGGATCTATATTTCCCTCCTTTAGTTTGGGTAATAGAGGGTAACAGTGACAGCCCACTTTTAGAACGGCTCTGGTGCAGGAAGTCCGTCCGGAGGTCGATATTGCAAATAAAACATGCTTTTCATATGGATTAGTGGCTCTCATAGCTTATGGTAAATCTACCTTTGATTTTGATGATATTATGGCAACTGATTAAATCTCTATTCAGAAAAAACATGGGATCATGCTTATCTCCTGTTTTGAAAACACTTCCCAACTGTAGTTGGATCAACTTTGCCTCCGTTCTTCAGAGATGATTACCAATTGTCATGAAAATCGGTTCAGTGAAAGCTTCTTATGTGAGTCAAAATGTCCAACTAAACAATAAAAGCAGACTGTGACATTATTTATTCTTGCTGTGTAACTCACCACTCTTTGTGGAGATAATGACACAGTCTTCCTCATCATCTTCCTCAGTGTCAGCCTGAAAACCGTCAGCTTCTATTGCTTCCGTCTGGACAGAGAAGTGAGACGAGACCGTAATAAACTTAGGGAAATTCATACTTTCATGAGATACTAATCTGTTTAAAAATGTATTATAAGAGCAAACTAATTATGGCCCGCAAAGTGGATAAGAGCTGACCAGTTTCTCTACCTGCTCGAGATCAGTACATCTCTTCATGAACTTGGTGATTGACATGCTCCCTGTGCTCTTCCTCTTGTTGGAGGATGAAGATGTGGTGGAGGAGGTCTGAGGTGTAGTAGGAGAATTTCCCTGAGAGCCCGTGGCAGCCTGGGGTTCTTCTCTGGACTCCTCTCGGGCGCCTGTGGTGAGGTAGGTCCACTGGCAGGGCAGTGGAAGAGCCTCCTGGCCCAAACGGGACAGGACGTCTGTGTGCACATACCAGCAGCAGCGCCTGTAAGTTGAACGCTTCTCATAAACAGCGTTGTTCTTGATAAGGCGCTTCACCTGTATTCTGCATCGAGAGGAAAGA
This sequence comes from Paralichthys olivaceus, assembly GCF_024713975.1. Taxonomy (NCBI): domain Eukaryota; kingdom Metazoa; phylum Chordata; class Actinopteri; order Pleuronectiformes; family Paralichthyidae; genus Paralichthys; species Paralichthys olivaceus. Next base: position 18,261,492 of record NC_091095.1, on the reverse strand, counting down.
AATCAAATTATTTAAAACTGAAAAAAAAACATAAACAACAAAGGGTACTGAGTCTAACACATATCTATGCTTTAGAATAACACTTCTTGTGACAGTGATGTTTTAGGATATTTGTTTTAATTAGTAAGGGAGGGAGGAAATTACCAGGGCGTTCATATACAATCTACATGTCATTTTGTCTTAGAAAATTTAACTATTTAAATCTATTCATCTTATGTATTTTATGCCACATAATCAGTCTTAAACTAACCTGGTGGGAATGTTTTCTGTTGAGTTCTGGGGGCTGGATTGTTCAGGTGGCGATGATGATGATGAAGAGGATGAAATCTGCTGACGACAAAACTCCTGAAACTCTGTGATGATCACTTTGCTGCTGTTGACATTGCCGTGCAGCAGAGGTACCAGCTGACCGAGCACTGTGAGAAAGAACAGGGTCAAGTTTTTAGGAAATTGCGAAATCAAATTTTAAATGATGAACAAAAACACATTTTAAGATTCATTTACTTAAAACTGGATCATTTAAGTTTATCTGAAATTTAAATTTAAGTGAAACTTACTTAACATTATTATGCTTACTAGAGTGACTAATTATTGAATTACAAATGTTATGATAAATAAACCAGGAAGTAGAAACAAGTAAGCAAAACAAAGCAACACACAGACAATTGACAGTCTTGTACTTCTACCAGACAGGAGACACCGAACAAACCAACTGCTGCTGCTTTAACCCTGAGATGCTGCACTAGTGACACCCTGTATTCAGACTTTTTGGTGCGGCTATTGCAAGTTTCACCAATCACAAGTGGTCACAGGAGACACATGCAGGACATATGTTAACATCTGGTGTGAACACACGTACTAAACACTGGCCACTAGTGATTGGATCTTTCGGGACGGATGTCAATAATAGGTGTGTACAGGGGCCAGTGAGGTAGTGATGAGGCGGGGCCAGCCTGAGGTTATATGTGAGTGTAAACTCAGCAGGAGACGATTCACTAAAGTACAGACACAGACCAGATGAGTGCGAAATACGGGGAATCTCTGGGTGCAAGACCACTTGATTGACACTTGAGACATGCGTGTTATGGGCTCAAATGTTCACAGACAGCATTTCTGGTGTGTATCTGCAGCAGAGCTGTAATGTGAGGTTTTTGGTATGACTGCTGTATTTCCTCGAATTAAAGTACAGCTACATATGCTACTAAATGCCAGGACTCTTCTGGTCCTGCAATAGCAAACAAAACCTTGTTAAAACAAATTAATGGAATGAACAGAGACATTAAAACAATAGTAAAAGTTTTTTGTGGCGCATTATGCAGAGAGAATAGGCGAGACCTAAACTCTCCAGAAGAGCAGCATGGCTCACACTCCTGAGCTGCGCTGCACACACAGGCAGTGTGGCTGTGCTAACCTAATGACATGGGTGCCTAAATGAAAAGCAAGATGCTCCACGTTGCACATGCCCCGCTCATGCCATGCTCATGCCCCGCTCATGAACATTTTGCAAGATACAACCCTGGCAAGACAGGTAGGTAAGAGAGATTCACGGAGAATCAGGTTTGTGACCGAACTTTGTGAAAAAAATCTAAAGTTATTGAATTAAATGTCTACTGGCAATGGTAAAGGAGTCAATTTTCAATTGAATAATTTGTATACTTGCTAATTTAAGCGTAAAAGATGCATCAGTAAATCTTGTGACACACACTTACATTGTGCTTCTCTCTGACACTTCTGCGACAGCTCCTCTGGGCTCAGGCTGGTGTCTGCTTTGGGTAAAGGCTCAACCAGACACACAGCATAAGGCTGGAAGAGCTCCAGAACGGCTCCTTCTCCCTCCCACATGCAGCCCCTCACCACCGGCTCCAGAATCTTCATCTTCTTCTTGGTAGACATTAGCTCGTCCCACTCCTTTGCTTTCACTTTCTGACGCAGTTTCTGATTCTCCAGGTCGCCGCTCTACAGGGAGATAAGAGAGGTTAGAAGGTGCAGAATGAAAGAATTTTGAAACACAAATATTGAAATAACTGTATGTCAGATTAAGGGGTGAAATATTCAAATTTATAAAAACAAATGCATGCCCTACCTCCTCTTCCAGTGCCCCTTCATCATCTGAGAGGTAGCCATGAGGAACAAAGAAGCCATCGTCATCATCGTCATCTTCACCTCCTTCCTCCTCATCTTCCTGAAAACGATCAAGAGTTCAAAATGTTTTATAAAGTGCACTCATCTACTTTATGTGAAAACAACATCAATAATAACACTGTGTACTTTGTTGCATGTTCAAGTTCAGGAGAATATTTTTAACCCATTTCCCTTCACATAGTAAATACATTCAGAATTTCAGAACAATCAGATTTAAGGCAAACTTGTCAGCGGCCCAACCACAATTCTTTCAAGAAATCCATACGTTCTGAGTTGTTCTGAATTCTATAAAAATTGTCACTGCTCTACAAGCTGATTTTTAATGTAATGAAACCTGCTGACGTGATCCCCACTGTAGATGCATCATCAATAGAAAACTTTTTATAATAAAGAATTTACCCTAATTTTTTTATCCTCCAATGAAACTTACCCCTTCACTATGTGACAAAGACTCTCCTGGCTCCTCTTCCTCCCATTCTTCATCACTGTCCACCTCATAGTCCAACAATTCCTGTGGTGTCAGAACACAGCTGTTAGCACCAAAGCTATATAGACATTATTTCTAATATCAAATAAGGGATAAATTCTTGTGATCAAAAAGCATGATAATGTAATCTGGGTTATCAGTTGATTCAGACCTCTGCGTTACATTTAAACATCTGCAAGTGTAATCAAACAGACAAAGGCAGTTAGAAAATATTTTTACCTTGTCCTGTCTGAGGGGGCAACGAGGTGAGACATGTGAACTCTTTTTACTCCAGGTGCCCCAGTATGCTGGACGGTGGTTCTCGTGAAACCGCAAAAGCTTCATGGGTCCATAACGTTTGCGGTCCGGCACTCCATCTGGTTTAGGGCCCTCCATTGTTATACACTCACTGAGGAAATAATACTCATGAGGTGAGAAAAATTTTACCATAAATACAAAAGAAAATATAGCAACAAACATGTGATGTCTACTAGTTATCAAACAGTTAAAATGCTTTAAACCTGCTGAATTCATATTCATGCTCCTGGATAAACTGAGTGGCATTCTTCTGCAATATAGGAAGTTAAAACACAGCGCTGCACCATAATTTGTGACAGAGAACTTCTGTCTGCAGGAGTGTGTTTGTGTGAGTGTGTCTGCTTGTCTCTGTCCCTCTTCACACACAAACTGATAATCACGTGTATTTATTTATTAATCGATGATGTAGGATCATGACTCCGGATCGTTCGGGTCACTTTAACCCTGATGTCCTGTCTGTGCATGTCACATTACGTCTCGTGCTGTGTAGCAGGTTTAAACGTGTCTCATTAACTCATGAGCGACTCAAACAAACACAAAGTAAACAACAGTCCTGTATTGTTACAGTGTGGAGTGAGCGCAGGTCAGAGAGGGAGTGAGGAGGAGGCTCCGACAGCTACTCTGACACATACAGGACGACTGGAACTTTATTGAGCGACTGTCCTGATCCTGAGGCAGCAGTGGTTGTAATTATTCAGCGGTGGAAACGCGCTGCAACAATGAACATAGCAGAAAATATAAATCATTATGTTCTTGCACTGCATCAATGCAGTCGTCCACTTCTGTGCAGCAGCCCACACATAAGCCACGTGCTGCTGCTGCTCCTCGTACGCTCTGCCTAACGTGGCTGTAAAGCCTAGTTTATGCTTCTGCTTCATGTCGACCCCTACGCCGTAGCCTGACTTGCACCTCCCAAAAAATCCTAACTACATGTCGCGTTGACGCAAATCACAATCGCTGTGATTGATCCGCTCAGAACGTAATTTCCCAGCCTCGACCGGTTTAGTGGTCGTACAGACCACCTCTGCAAACGTCTTCTCTGTCGCCTGCGCTTCAACATTTGCAATATAAGCATTTGTTCTTCAATATTGATAAGCTCCAACTCCAAATACAGCTACTCCACCTTGGTCGCCATTGTTTACTGTTGTTTACTTTACAACACAACAACGCGTTCCCTCGACGCAGAACTTCGAATGCTCAACGACAGCGTGACGCATAAACTAGGCTTAACTCTTCTCCAGTCACATGATTGGTTTAGCACGGCGCTATTCCCGTTATCATTGGCTGTAAGTCGTGTTGTCTGTCAAAAAAAGGATGGGATGAGTTTTTTTGATGTTCTTTCAACCATGTCTTATATTTCTATCGAAAAGTTATATACTCAATAATGAACGCAATCGTTTTATTGCCTAGCCCTATGTGCAACACACAAGTCAAAACTGAATGAATGTCAAATCAGTGTGGAGAGCACTGGCCCCTGTCAGACTTACTGTTGTCTGATTTTTTAATTCAAAACCATATTTTATATATTATAGCACTTTTAATAACAGTAACAATCGATCATGTTTTAATAGCACTTTCTCAATAAAAAGGAAGTCATATTGGTCTGACAGATTGTATTAATTGATGAAAAAGCAGCCATGTGCAGTAATATAGAAATGTAAGGATGTGATACATTGAAAAGTATCAAGATGCATTGATGCATCAGTGTGCATTTGACTCATTGACTGCTGAATCATAATCGAATCAAAGCGTAAGGCTAGTTAAGATGCACACCTCTAATGAAGTAAGTCATAATTTCCAGTCTCACCTGAGTGTGTCTGTCCGCCTGCGCTTGGTGGGCCCTGACCGACGAGGCTTTTGTCCAATCCAGTCTTTCAGTCCATTTATGTTGTTACTGGGGTTCAACAAACACTGGTCAAGATCCTCCAAGACAGAGTCTGCACACTGAACCCGACACAGCGGTGCCAGATACATGTTTTCTTTTATCTCAAAAGGAGCAAACTTCCCGCATGCAGCTGCAAGCGTCTGAAACAACACAGGGACAAGCTGTAGTTAAAATATTTGTAGTAATAAATAAATGCTATTTCACTTATTGATACATTACATCAGAGCATTTTCCCAACAATTAGACTGATACAACCTACTAGTCTAATTTGTTCAACTAGTTTCATAATGAACAGACTAAAATATCAACACTGAGCCATTTATTGATATCTATAGAAATATATGGGTTTTTTTAACTTTAACAATAAGAGTACATTTTTCTTTCACTGTGAAGCTGTAGGCAGTCACAGTGATTTGCTCAGCCAGTCTCTTCCCTGCTCTTTCTCTCTCATTAACGCATTGACAATGGAACAGCCTATAATGGTCAGACTGGCCATCAAGAAGACCGGTAGACAACTTACCACAGCAGGGGCAACAACGTGAACAATGTAGTTATGTCCTAATCCAAGAAAAGTTCAAGTGAAACCAATCTCACATCTTGTTATGAGATCCACTGACCTTTGGAGCTTGTTGGATCTTGGATATCTGCAGAAAACGTGTAATTTCTGCTTTCTCAGCCTTGAGGCGCTGTAAACAGAAACATGTAGATCAAAATATTTTCCGGTAAAATCCACCAAGCTCATGCAACATTTCTGTTTAAACTTACATCTTTCTCTTCCTTCAACCGTTTCTCCTCTCCCTTTATTCGCTTGTCCTCTTCTTTCTTCCGTTTTTCTTCAAGCTTGGCTCTAAGGAAAGTTTCAGCACATTTAGCTCAACAAAATCCATACAGTATGTGCTAAACCACTTTTATCCTGCACAGACTTATGGAACCGAAAATTGTCCAATGGATGGATAAAAAAATAGGCTTTAGAGTAACAGGAACTTTGCATTACTCACTCTAGCTTGGATTTCCGTAGCTCCTCTTTTGCTTTTAACTTCTCCGCTTTTTCCTTTTCTTCCTTCTCTTTTTTCTCCTTTTTCTCTCGTTTCTCTCGCTCGTCTTTTTCCCTTTTCTCCCGTTTTTCTCTTTCTCGTTCCTCTTTCAGTTTGCGAGCCTCTTCTTTCTTTTTCTCTTTTGCAGCTTTAGCCTCTTCCTTCTGGCATTCCTTCTCCTGGCGCAAACGAAGCCTCTCCTCTTGTTCTTGTAAAGTCTGCAATTGCAAAATTTCAGAAAATGTTTCATACTTAATAAATAATGAAGAGGGTGGCAAATACAACCTGTAGCAAATCACATTGTGTTTTAATCAATGTTTTTTTAAAAAGACAAATAGAATTCTCACCTTCAATGAGCGTCTTTTGATCTTTTTCTGATCTTCTGGTATCTTGGGGGTGGTCTTTGGCTCCTATGAGAGGGGGGGGGGGGCAAATCTGGTAATCAGTCCGACATATTTATTAATGCAATAATATTGATACTGTACTATATATAATACTTATTTTTAGAGCTTTTTATACCATTACAAAACTGGTGTTTCACAAAATGTTTTTGTATGTATTTATCTAAAATAATTCTGTACTTGAAACATCTTCAAAGATTATAGATATTTGTCCAAAATAACATCGTTAGCCCCAGTTATACCGGCAAATCTTACACAACCCTCAGTGGGATTGACAGAAAGCAGAGAGATATGCATACTGTAGGTGTTGTAGTGGGTGTAGGGTCATCAGTCTTGGACTTCTCTGGAGAACTTTCAGACATGGAGCTGACTGATGAGGCTGACAGTACGGACTTATTTCCCAAACTGGAAACATTTCCTGACTCATTCTGCTCCTCTGATTCACTGTCAGAATCCTGTGTTGTGTCAATCTGTGAAATAGATGTTTGATCCACATCTTCTTCTTCTTCATCATCCTCCTCCTCCTCCTCTACTTCATCATTATTGGCGACTGTGCAGTCTACAGTGTGTGTCTGAGTTTGATCAAAGTTGCTGGATTTCTCTGAAGAGGCAGTTTTGTCTGTGCTTTGATGCTTGTCTTTTGTTGGGGGGCAGGGAGAAGGAGGAGCAGGTGAAACAAGGCATTTTACAGGAGACAAGGCGTTGTCCTCAGTCAGATCAATAACCATGCTCTTGTTAGAGGATGTGGAACGCCTTCGGCTCAAGAAGCCATCGAGGGGCCCGCGACCATTAACCAGGGGTGGTCTGGGGAGAGGAGAGGACTCATTCTCGTTTTCTCTGTCTGAAGGTTCGGGGTAGACATGAGCGCAGGGGCGTTTATGTGGATGGTTCTCTTTAGGTTCGGAGTTCAGGCGCTTGAATGGGAGACGAGCTGCGGGCAGAAGAAAAATAGTCACCACCACACTTGTGTTGTTTGAGTCAATATAATGTAAAACAGATGATGAGGTCAATTCAAAGTTGTTCGTGTCAGGGAGCAAAGAAATCTGTAAGGTTTAAAACAGTTCAATTTAAACATTGCACAATACTACATACTTAAATAAAAGAATGACCGAATTACAACTTGCAAAGATTTTCTGTGTATTAGCAGAACTAAAAGTTCCACATTTTGAGCTTGTTCTAAAAGGTAATTATAAAATCTACCAGTGGAGAATAATCAAGAGGAAAGGCCAACTATACAAAGCTACTTTAAATATAGGTATTATTAGATTTGGATTGTATTAAAGTTATGAACCCTCCATGCTAGATCAACAATATCTGAGGTCTTACTCTGAATCATCTATAAACTGTGTCAAAACCCATGAAAAATAAAAAATCTATGTTAGATTTTTACCTTGTATAAGTTTCTTGTTGGCATTTTTACTTGGGTTACAATCCATGCCTGAGAAGAACAAAAACATTGGCACATCAGAAAATCATACATCATGTCAAAACTTCACGTCACAATAATTAGAGACAGATAACAGAAATAATGAAGTCGAATGGAAAGTGGTCAAAGAAAAACATCAAATGAGAGTGAACAGACTGACACTTCTTGAAGGTGCTGTCACTGCAAATAAAGCTTTCAAAGTTATAACTCATAAGAACACATATATCTGAAATAACAGAACCTTGGTGCAGACGGCACATTTGACACACTGACTCCAATCCGTGTTGTTTGTTTAGTGTGCTGCTGTGATGACCTCATGCCAGAGAAGCTACTGCAGTGCGTTAATCTCCTCATCATATGTATTTAATGTGAAACTATAGCGCGCCCCGGCAGCGCTCACAGTTCTGTTATTCGGGGTGTTTCATGAAATGCCAGAACAGTCTCCATCGCCGATGTGTTACGGTCACAATGTGACAATGAATGTAAGGGTTGTGTTTGGTTTGCTCTCCCGCCAACCGGGGCAGTCGTCGGTGCAGCAGGCCCGGTCTGGTCCGCAGGGCGAGCACCGTAGTGCTGTCGGGGGTGGAAAGGATGTCCGCCTGGCTACAATCAGAACCCCCAGAAAACCTCTTGTAACAATGGAGGGTTCTAACGTCGTGTGCTACGACCACGGTGAATGTGGATGCGTGAACGAGCTACGACAAAGTCTGAGCTGTGGAGGAGCTCACCTATGAGACTTCCATGTTTGATGCTAACGTTAACCACCTCACGGGGCGCTAGCATTAGCAGCCTGTGTGCTAACCTAACAAAACTAGCATCTTTGCTAAGCACTTCTTGGCCGGAGCTACGAGCTAGCAGCAAAGCGAACCGGCTAACAAAGTTTACCACCAGGTTACACACTTTAACCACAACGTGACAGAAGCATGGTAGAAAAACGTGTGTGTTAGGAAGTTTCATAAACTTTACTTTGTTATATTCTACTGACGTTTACGGATCCAAAGTAGCATTTAGGAATACCGGTGTTGTTTCGAAGTCTGGTACGTTTCCTCTGACCTTTCTCTGAATCTTCACTCTGACACTATCGCTATATTCTTCCAAGTCTCTGTGGTGATGTTTCTATCATAAACTAACCCCTGGCCGGGTAGCAGGTTAGCTGTGCGTGGCTAGTCTTCATGTTTGAAGCTTAGCGGCAGAGTTGCACATTAAATCCGTTAACACTTGTCTCGTAGCAGTGACAACAGCAAACTCTGACTGGTGTCGTTGTGAAAACGAGGTGGTTGGCCTTACTTAACGGAGCTCCTAATGGCGGAGTGTTTTTAATTGATAGTAACTTTGTCACCAGTCTGGGTTCTCCAAATACAACCAATAAGGAAGTGCAGCCCCTCGCATTGCAGCAGTAAACATCTTGGTCTCTTTTCAGAGCGTTTGCACGCCTGCTGGACGTGACATTAGCGTTACCTCTTCTGCGGGGTGTCGATGCTGCCAAGTGGCCGTCCACAGATGGGTTTTCCGCCGCCAACATCCCAAACACTGACCGGGGCTCCACTCGTAAGCGATTTCTCCGGCGAAACAACGGAACCGTTCGTGGAAACACCCGAGAACAACCCCGATGCTGAACAAAAAGCTACGCGGTTACCTCGACGACGTGTATTTCTAATCTATTTCACAGAAACCATGACGCAGGCTCCTTCCTCCTCTCCCACTCTCTTCCTCGGTTTACCCCGATGCCTGCCTCGCGCTCAGTCGGAATTGGCGGGAGTGTGTCGCTCGCTTCAATAACCTCTTCCGATTGGTCAGCGCCAAGTCACTGTGCGCTGCAGGAGGCGTTTGATTTAGACACCGGAGCTGCACCGTGCTCGGTGCTCCACGCGTTGAAGCGCTTTTGGGCGATTTGTAACCACATCAAATCTTCAAGTGTTCTGCGACAGTTGAATTTCGAAACACAAACAATCAGTTATGCGGGTTTGATTTTCTTCTGGATCTGTTATCTGTTGTTATAAACCTACTATCCACCCCATCGAGGACAGCATGTGGAGTAACCCGACATTTGCCTCTCAGGGCACGCCCTCTGTCAGATGTTTCGGCCTTTGTGATTGGTCGATGTGTTTGACTTCGGGAAGTCAGGGTTGCCATGTTGTGGGACAGTACAATACGGATGATTTACACATATGCAGTGAAATGAATGAAGAGAGTCTGAAAGAAGGCAGGGTGCAGTGTTTATTAACATATGTACACTCACACTGCTTCATATATTCATACACATAGACAGACACAAACATTAGTGTCGCTCACTGTCAGTTTTGTTTCTATCTGTGACAAAGTTGTCAAACATGGACGTGGAGTAAAGACTTCTCCTGACTATGGCCGAGAATGGTTCAGTCGATCTGCTTTACGATGTAGAGGACGCGCTCTAACGTGGTGAAAGACTGGCATCACGGGTGGGATACTACAGTCCAATGTGGATACATGGTGTGTGGGTGGGACTCATGCGGACGGGTGTGAAGGATGGACAATCACGCGTCTCCCATTTGCCGCTCACGCGAACCCTGGGACTTGTAGTTCTTCCGGCCGCCGGGCTCGCTGCATGTAAACAGTTGGGGAACTACAAGCTCAGCGGTGCGGCGCAGGCGCAGTGTGCTGGAGTCGCGCATTAATCTGAATGATTCCAGGATCCTGCGGTTGTCGACGGAAACGTGAGGAGATAAACGTTATTCCGGTAAATGTGCCTCTTGTGCTTTCTCCGTTACGAGCGTTAACCGTAAGAGCGTCTCCAGGGTTTGTCATCAGCGATCAGGTCAGTCACATGAAGCAGGGACGTCACAGAACAGACAGTTAGCCCGTCTGTGCTGAGCTTCAGCTACTATCTCATGTACATCACACACAAAGTTAACACAGGCTAACTTCACACCGCTGCAGTTTAAAGGAAAATGGACTCTTCCAGGTTTTATTGTTAAGATTAGTTAATAGTTTGACCAAAGTTGGAATGTGCATCCAAACTGTAGAAACATGTTGAAATGAATGTGTCTCTACAGAAGCTGGTTTGAGGTTTAACATTAACATAACATTAACATGTGTTTTGTTTGTCGTTTGATCATGAAGCACATACATACAAGTAATCATGGCTATTATATGTAGTGCAAAATAATTTAGACTTCAAGCCTGTTCGACCGTTAACTGTCTATTCTGTGTATTCTTATTTTCCAGGGATAGCTGGGATTTAAAAATGGGAGGTTTGTTACTTCAAATCTATCTATCTATCTATCTATCTATCTATCTATCTATCTTATCTATTTTCTTCTGTATTGTATACATGTATTTATGATTGCACAAAACCTGGGCAGATTCCTTGTATGTGTGAAATAATGTCAGAAAAGTAAGTCAGCAAAATAATGAAGACACTTCCCCTTTTGTTTCAGAGCGCGTGAATAACTTTCCTCCCCTGCCTCAGATTTTGAGAATAAAACCATGTTTCTACCAGAACATTGAGGAGGAAATCCCTGCACCCCACCAGCAGTTGGTGCGCAGAGTCTACATTCTCTGGATGAGTAAGTCTTCCGAAACTGCATACACTTTATTTTTATTTCTAATTTTGTGTTCGTCATTAACCGCTCTGCACACCTCCCGTCCTCTCACCTCTGCAGTGTATTCAGGCACGCTGTGCATGAACGTGATCGCGTGTATTGCCTGGTGGGCCGGGGGTGGAAGTGCCACAAACTTTGGCTTCTCCCTGCTCTGGCTCATCCTCTTCAGCCCCTGTAGTTACACCTGCTGGTTCAGACCACTCTACAAAGCCTTCAGGTTAGTTGTCATCTGGTGAAAATCACAAACAACAGATTGCACTTTAACGTCAGTTTATTTAACTTGCTCATTGCCAAAACAGTCTCTGTCCACTTTGTCTTATATCAGACACACAGCAGTAAGACTTTGCATGTAAAGACACACATACAGTAGATATTGGTTTATGGAACATGAAATAAAAACTGACCCTCACCCTGTGGGTATTCATATAAAGGAAGCTGTTCTACATCTGTTGATGGACAAAAGTGGTCCAAGAAATGATCCCTGTGGATCGCCATGTGTGACTTCAGAGCAGTAAGATGCAGCTTGTATTATTATTGTACACATCTCCAATATGATTCATGATTGATGGCAGTTAATAAGAGTTCTATCCTGATCATTGCAGTTATGAATATTTTTGAGTATTTGTGTCTGAACAGAATAGAAGAAGATTGTAACTGAACAAATGGCCTGTTATTTGTCATGCAACCACCTTTTCTAAGAGTTTGACATGAGGGGAGAGTTGAGTGTGGTCTGTAATTGTGTAGAGTAAATTAACAGAATTAAGGTCCGCTATGGCTGTTTTAAAAGCGAAGAACTGAGAAGATAAAATAAGAGACAAGTACCACAACAAAGACATTTGCTGTGTTTGCAACAAATGGAACAGAAATTATAGGGAGCATCATTCAAAATTAATAAACATAAGAGAAATATAAAAATGGCAACGAAGAAACATTGAAGCATTGACAGTTTATGAAATAACACCTGAGTGAATTTGTTTTGCCGTTGTTTGTCAGAATTGTGTGGTATGAGGTCAACATGGGAACAGTTGGGGTTTTAAAGTCTGACAGCAGCAGGAAGTGAAGATGGCTCCTCTTCTGACACTTTGGTTGAATCATTGATGATACTGAGAAGATTGCTCCCTTTTCTTAGTTATTTTACGAGGCTGACTTGAGTTGAATCTAGAGCAAATGTGAATGTGTCACAACTTGTAACAAATCCAGTTAACTGTATCCAACTGGTTAGTAATGAACATGACTGTGCAGCAGAGGGTGGGAGGGTGGGATATGTCCGGTTTATTTTTCAATAGAAAAGCTGATAAACTGGAAGCCTTTGTGATAAGGGTGGTTTTGATGATTTTACTGCTCTCATCAACATTGTTAAAATAACAATCTGATGTTGGTTTATGTCATTCAGAGATAACTAATGGGTAAACTAAGACTGCAGGAGATCACATTTCTACACAAGCAAGGTTTCAGGCATGGAAAACTATGTCTTGTGTAGTTTTGTGTCATTTTCACCCTGAATGTCTTAAAGTGTCGAAGTAGAAATCACTGGACCAGGTTCTGTTAATGATGGAGCAGAAGATGAAACTGATCAGGCAGGAAACCCACCAAGTAGAAGTAGGTCAGTGGTGTGTGGGCTCAGAGACGGCCTTAGAAAAATCTGATGTTTCAGTAATGTTGTGAACGCTCCACTCTGCATCAGATGTGCTGTTAAAATTAACCAATTATAATGATGTGGTCCGCACAGGTCACAAGTTCTGTTATGAAATGACTCAAGCTCCATTAGAATTGAGTTTGCCTTAGATTAAAGCGCATGGATCAGACAGTTTGCCTTTCACATGTGCACAACGCAGCGGAAGGTTCTCTGACGCGTTCACAACAGCATCAAGACAGAGGCAGGAAGTAACAACGCACAGATACCGGTGATGGCCACAAACTCTCCTGACGTCTTCCTGGGTGTGTTCTATGTTCTTTTCATTCTTGGGTCTAGAATCGTCATCAACCCCCCCCCCCACTCGCTCTCAGTGTTCTCACATCAGATTCTCCTGAATCTCTACAGACTTTATAGTAGGAGGCCAGGCGGAGAAAATCTGCAGAAACTGCAGAGCCTCTAACTCTGACCTTTGTGTTCACACCTGCACCTCCTCCAGAGGAAAAACAGAGGATCTGCAGAGTTCAGTGCATGTCTGAAAGCAGCTTTATCCTTGTGTTTTTAGGTATTGTCTTGGCAGGCTGAGGGGGCATCTTTATGGCTGCTTTCAGAAATGCACGAAACTCCTGAGAATCTCCAGAGGGGCTGAATGTGAGAACACAAATTTTCGAGTGAGAACCTCTGGACTTTCTCCGGCCAGTCCCAGAGTAAAAACTCAGCAGAATGTCTGAATGAGCCCATGTGAGAACACAGCAGGAGATCCTCCAAAGGAATCACCTCGAGCATTTTTAAAATGTGACAGACACCAAAATGAAAAACAACAAATATTTCAGGATGAAAAAGAGGTTTCATACACGTAGAAGACACTGACGGAGATGTCAAGAGAGCTTTTGGTGATAAAAGCAGAGACCAGTGTCAATGTGATGTAAACAAAAATGTGCTATCTCCACAGTGGAATTAATACATTACATCCTGTCTGTCTGCTGCACCACCCTTCAGCTGAAAACTTCAGAGATTTCTGTGTTGTTGTGAAGGAGTCTGAGCAAAGTGTCCCCTGCTGTTCATGTGTGAAAGGAAATCTCCAGAGAAAGTCTGGAACGACTTTCATGTCTGAAATCGTCTTAAGTTTGAGTCCAACCATGCTTGTTTCTCTTCTGAAGGAGGTTCTTGCTTCATGATTTGCACTTGCACCCATCGTGGTTACTAAGAACATTTAGCTTTTCTGTGGTTTGTTCAGTTGAACGCATCATCATCATTTCACCAGTTTGCTGCCAGTTTGACCCACATGTTGTTAACCGGTAGGAGGACACAGCAGTGCAACACAAATAGGGCAACTCTAGGATTATTTGTTTTCTACTGTATCTTTTTTTGAATTAGTTTTCTTTTTTATTTCTTTCGCAGGGCTGATAGCTCGTTCAACTTCATGGCCTTCTTCTTCATATTCTTTCTCCAGTGTGTCTTGGCCCTCATCCAGACTATAGGCATATCTAACTGGGGAACATGGTGAGTGGAATCAAACCAGCTTTGAAGTCTGTGCATCCCAGTTTTTACCAGACTGCGTCTTGTGTGAAAACTTGTTTGATGAAAAGCACATTTCCCAGTTGCCTTGAGTATTTAAGAGGGTATCAGGGCTATGTTGAAGGAAAAAAATTCAGATTTTAACAATATTAATGTTACAAGAATAAATTAGCAATTGAAAAGGAAGTCATAATATTAAAAGAATCAAGTCATAATTGAATGAAAATGGTAATTATTTCAAGAAAAAGTTATATCTATTTTAGGGAATGAGCAGCAAGAAGAACCTGTGCTCGCTGTAGTTCCACTTCCTCCAAAAAACAATCTCACTGTTTCTTGAGAAACTACGAAACCTCTTTGAACAGCACACAGATGTAACCAAACCTATCCTTGCAGTTCACCAAAGTTCAAGTGACTCTATCTTATGCAATAAGTCCTGATACGTATGATAATGTGGTGGTGATGAGCCAAAAGATGAGGGATTTCATTATCTTTGAGACCTGTACTAAAGTGTCTGCCTGTTTAAAACCATTAAATGAACACATGAAGAGGTTGTTAACACCATATTGTTTAGTCAGACTCTATCTGCAAATTGTTACTCAGAATTCTTTTTTCTATGGTTGTCTCTGAGTTTCTGACATAGTGTTTGCCACATGAGTCTTATTCAAAGGCCACATTTTCTTTTTTTTAAATTGAAATTAAAACAGCCTTCAAGGCCACTAACTGAACATCGCTTGTGATAACATCACTGTTCACTAAAGAGACATGTGGTGATAATTCAGTTGTACACTGATCATCTGCTGTTTGTTACCCAGCCTGTGTTTCCTCACTTCTTAATGGCACTTTAGTAATTTTGGTTGATGTTTGTGTTGAATTCACTTTGCTGTATACTAACCCATACTACTCCATCTCACTGTCACCACCACATCAAAGCGGCTGGATTGCCACGGTGATGTTTTTCAGCCAAAATGTGGGCTCCGCTATAGTGATGCTTATTGCAACTCTGCTCTTCACTCTGGTGACTGCTTTAATGGCACTGGTGCTCATTAGGGTGAGTACACACATTCTCTGAAAACATGCACACACTTGTGAATGTAGACCCCCCCCCTGCGCTTATAAACACACACATACACTCGAGAACACACATTAATACACATAACATAAACTTTTCTTACCTTCGTTTTCCCATGGCAGGTGCACAGACTGTACCGTGGCGGTGGCGGCAGTCTGGAGCGCGCTCAGGAGGAGTGGAGCACCGGCCTGTGGAAAAATGCTCCAGTGAGGGAAGCAGGGTTCAACGCTGTGTCTCAGACAGCCCAGGGCCCGAGCTTGCCCCAGTACCCTGCAGCAGTGCCGAGCTATCCTGACAACGGTCACTGGTGATAGCCAAGCTTTGCCTCTAGATGGAGACAGATAGCTGGCCATTTCTGTGGTGCACGTGAAAGTGCACAAAAGTACTGCATCATTTAACCTTTACATGAAAAAATGCATATATAATGCATTCACATTTTTTGAACGAGATTGTGAGATATTTCAGCAGAGCTTTTTAAAGCCCTTCACTTCTGCAAAATGGTTTTCTTCAATATATACTTTTCAATTTCAGTTTTGTTTACACACTAATAGATTTTATTTTATTTTCAAAAGAAATTAGCTTAAGAAGACATATGTCATGTAAACACACGATTGGACCCTCAGAAAACAGATTTGTGATATTATGTCAAGGACATGTGCCTTATGGACATTGGTGTGACGAGTGTTTTGTGTGTTGACAGCTAGGCAGCGTAGAGAGCTGAGAAATAGGGTTGTTTATTTTTTTATTTTGAAACAATAGTCTTAAAACTGCACGATTTTTTTTTTTTTTTGGGATGAACTATTCTGTTTGTGTATTCCAGTTTAGCTTTTATTCATTGTGCTTGATATCTTCACGCTTGTCTGCTTTAGCTTTCTTGAAATGCGCCTTGCTATTACGTGCACATTATCACGCATGTGATAAAATGACTGTCGCCTTAATGATTGCTTTTTTAAAAACTGGATTCATGCTTCAGTGAAGCAACATGTGAAAACATTTCAAAAATTGTTGGTGCACGATCCTCCTTTGTGATTGGTCAGTGAGCACCTGATGTGCCATAACACCTGTACAACGCCCTAAGTTGACACGTGTTGTTCTCTGCTTTAGTATTTCTCAGTTTCTATGTTTCCAAATCGCCACTGTTTGCTTTTAGTGGTCAGTGCCCTGCTGTGAAACACCTTATCAGCTGTTGTCACTGTTCCACCCACTTTTCCCTCAGATAAATTTTGTGTTTAGTGACTGCTGTGACTGTTTGCATGCAGTTAATCATGGGTGGAGAACTAAATAGGATTTGTCATTTCAAATATATTGACATCATGTAACTAATATAAACTGACTCAAACATCTCAACTGACTCAAAGAAAAAAAGATTTAACTGCACTAAGGTGAAATCTTGCATGTGTCACTGTATGATAATGAATTCCATCAAAGTGAAAAATCTGATCAAAACCTTTGGATGTGGCTTTGAATGCAGGTTAATTTACAGCTCACTTTGATTTAGTTTCAATCATCAAATCAAAGTTATATGAAGCACGAGCACCAACTGGAAGGAAATGGTGTCCGTCTCATACTATTTTTTTTTTTGTTACAAAGTGTCCTTCATGGCCGACTGCCAAATGTAGTATTTTGTTTTTCTCTGTTCTTTGATAAGTGACAAACTATTACAGATGTTAAAATAATCTTTAAATATTGCAGCATTTCAATAAATATTCTTACTCACGTTGTGTTTGTCCTAATTGAACATATCGGGAATATTTATGACTCAGTATCTGATAAAAAGCCTGTGATGCACGTCTGAGTTTGATGATTCATAAACTCAAAAGTCCACCTCACTGTCTAGTTAAGTATTAAAAAATGCTGGCACAGCCCATCTGACCACACTAAGTCTGAATGTCAAGGCTTGTGCAACTGGGTAGCAAAGTTTTCATGGGGGAAAAAATCAATTCTTTTTACATATTACATTTAAAAAGATCAAAGTTAAGTATCCCAATAACCTTTCTACTTCAGTAAAAGTAAATACTTTCTTCCAAATACACTTACCAAATATTAAAAGTAAAAGTACTTGCTGAATGTAGCCTCTTCCCAAGGTAACACTCTAATACTACATCATTATGTTTGAGTCTCCTATTTTAAAGGAGGCCTAATGTTATCTGCCTGCTCTGATTGAATCAATGGACCAATTATCCCCCTCCCAATATTGATCACCTAAAAAAATCTAACACAGTGCATTGTAAAAATGTAGTGGAGTAGAAAGGAGATATTTATTGATATATCTAATTAAGTAAAAGTGAAAAGTACATACAAATAAATCAACTTAAGTGAACTACAGCTACAATTGCTTTTACTTAATTACAGTAACAAAGTAAATGTACTATGTTACAATTCACAACTGATAAACATCCATATGCTTTTCTAATAAAGTGAGAAAATGCACTGCTAAGCAGCCTCTGTTATTCTGTGGGTCCAAGTGGTGTCTGGTTGTTCTTGTTAGGGGCCATTTTTGCTGTTTTTTTCTCTCTCTGTATTTCTCATCCTTAGACTAAAATCGTTCACCCCGGCAAAGAGATAATGTCGTCACATTGATATATTCAGAAGTGTAAGCCAGACATATTGGAAGAAACTGGGTTTGGGATTTAAAATACGCCTGTGAGCAACATTGCAGAACTCCATAAGAAAGCCTGAAGTAAAAGTATGAAAAGAAACCTCATTAAATGAAGAGTGATGAATTGTAGAGAGGGGGCAGCTAAAAAAAATCGACAGTGAGTTTTGAAACTTAAAAACAGATCAGTGTGAGCCCCATGGCTGTTTTTGGAATAAAGAAACTGGAGACAATAACATGGCAAGTCTTGATTCCCCTGAGTAAATGTAAAGCATTAACAGCAAAAACTATTCTGCAGCATTGGCAATATTTTATTAATCTATCACCTGATAGGACCAATATAATATATATATATATATATATATATATATATATATATATATATCCTCAACTTAGTACATGACCAATTTTCTTATACAGCACTGTTGAATAATTGAGCAGAGACCCACTTCATCCTTTTCATATCTACAGCACTTCAGATGAAACATGAGGCAGCTCTCTGAGCGCTGTTGTTAATGACAGTGTGAAAAACACGGAGCAGATTCCTGTCATTTAGTTGGTCTGTCTCACAGTGTTAACCAAGGTGTGTGTGTGTGTGTGTGTGTGTGTGTGTGTGTGTGTGTGTGTGTGTGTGTGTGTGTGTGTGTGTGTTGCAAAAATCAAGACATGTTCGTTCTGGCTTTGCTTTCAAATGCAATTCTTAGACACTGAGAGCAGCATATGCGCCAAACGGCTAATGAGTTTTTATTATTATTATTATGAACATGGACCGCATTTTCCAAAGCTTGACACTATCACTTAACTGAGATGTGTCTCTCTGAGTTGACTCACTGCCAGAAATGTTCACCCGCATATCTACATCCCAAAGACATTTTATCTTTTTTCACAGTAAGAATATGCCTGGAATGTAAAATATAGCTAAAACAACCTTGGTTACACAATTGAACTGTAAATGATTATGTAACATTTACTTGAGTAAGATCATCTATTTTTTTTTTTTGGTTAAGGAAGAAAGAGGAGTTATAAAGTTCACTTATGCTCTGTATCACCAGTTGAGCGTCGTTTGAATGTTTAAATACAAAGTTGTGGCATTAATTCTTTAACAGCCACCATGAAATAAAGGAGCAGCATAGAGAACTGATTAATCATTAACAGCCAGTGATGCTGATGAATGTTGTCTTAAATAAACAGTAGTATCCATAAAATTAAATGTGACTGGGAACGGAGGAGAGGTCACAGTGTTTGCTACTTGTTCATTGTTGTCGACCATATTTACAGGACTTATTAAGAGTTTGAAGCTGAAATAAAAATTTCGGTGCGACTAATAAATAGCTGAAAAAAAGAAAATGTCTTGGCACATTACAAAATATGTTACACAAAGTGTATTCACTTTAGTTGTCATTGTACAAAAAATACATACATTTATATATAAAAATGTCTTTCCAAGCGTGGAGATCCCACCAGAGAAAGTCTTTACACTAAACCTCAGCTGCCATGTTACAGTGTGGAAATGATAGACAGTGCAGGAAATTTGCGCGGAGAACCAGAGCACCTATCAAAAGAATTTATAATGTCTTTTCTGAGAACCGTCTCTCTTCAGATGTACACCTATAGAAAGATAATTAGTGCACTGGCATTGGCCTCCGACTGAATCCCATAACTCAGCAGAGTCAAATCTCTGACTCATCGTTTATGTATCCGAGACCATCCAGACTTGAAATGTTGGCCATAGGTGTGAAGTGGTGCTCGCCGTTCCCTTTGAAGTCCACAGTAGTGTGATTATTATTGGCTGCACAAGTGCTCCCAGATTCAGGCCCCAGAAACTTTACCTCTGACGTCCTGTTCTGGATGTGCATGTATTCGCACGACGTCTTCCGCTTCCCCTCACTCTCACTGGGGCTCTGGAGCACCGGCGTAAATCTAAAGCACGCCCAGCGTCCTCCACTCCAGATGTAAAATATGACCCCCATCAGGCAGAGGCAAAGCAGCGAGAGCAGAGCCACGGCCACCTCCAAACGAGTCACTCTGCCAGTGTCGCTGTGCGTCTCCGGGGACGACGGGTCCTCACCCTGGTTTGGCACCAGAGCAGTTGTGTTCAGAGTGTGAGAAGAGTCCCAGGAATTCGTCACCTCAGTGCCAGGAGTGGTGCTGTCCCCCACTCCCGGGTCAGAGTAGAGCTTTAAACGATAAACCGCCACAGTTCGGTTGTATGTTCTGCCGTTTATCTGCTCCACTGAGTCACAGGTGTAAAGACCAGCGTCCGATTCAGAGGCGCTCAAGATGAGGAGGCCTCCGCCGTAGATGTAGTATTTGTGGTTGGAGTGAAGTGTTTGGTCGGAGAAACGCCAGACGACCTGTGCCAAATTGGAGTGGAGCTGGCAAGACAGCTGGATGTTGTTCTGTGGGACAAGGGTGAAGTCCACAGCTGCAACTGGATCTAAAACACACACACACACACACACACACACACACACGCACGCACGCACGCACGCACGCACGCACGCACGCACGCACACACACAAACACACACGGTTGGTCTCCCTGCATTCTTATGAAAACTCATCCAAAGAATCTCCCCAGTGATGCATGCAAACAACACACTGTATGTGAGCATACCTGGTTGAGGACAGCGTGAGACGTCTCCCTCCTTCAGACTCTGCATTGCACTAATTGAGGAGGGGGGTAAGCTGTGGACCGAGGAGCAGCGCTCAGTGGAAAAGTCCCAGGCACAGTACGGATCCCTGGCCAGGATGCAGTCCACACATGTGTCGTAGCGGCTGCAGTTACTGACTGGCATCTGAACAGAACCAAACTCTGAACCTGCGTACAGCAGACCCTACACACACACACACACACACACACACACACACACACACACACACACACACACACACACACACACACACACACACACACACACACACACACACACACACACACACACACACACACACACACACACACACACACACACACACACACTTAATGTGTAAAGTGTCTGAGTGCATATGAAGATCTACATGGAACTAAAAACAGACGAACACATTTGAGGCTATATTGACCCTAATGAAATTGCGTTATAGATTCAGGTTGTAACCAGTTCAGCCATTTAAACATTGAGCAATGGTGAGTTCTATATGGAGAAACCTGCACAGAGCATTATGTAAATAAATCCTGAAGGGGCTTCAGATTAGTGTCAGAGCTGCTCCGACAGACGATGTCAGAGAGATCGATAATTGATCGTATTTACTGAGAAATTATTGTTTTTCTGACTTGAAATGTAAAACAATCGAAGCCTCTTACTAGTCTGTAAGTGGCATTAAGTGAAATTTGCCCTTAATCTGATTATAAAATATTTTCCATGAAAGAAATCGGTAAATGACCACAACTTCTGATCAACTTCCTGAGCTAACTTGGACATAAGTTACCTTGGTGGATGAGAGGCGCAGGATGCTGATTGGCTCATGGTTCTCATACAGTTGAATCTCCTCAATGATGAACATTTCCCCAGCGTAGTTAACAGCCTTCTGAACAAAACCATTTTCTATCAGGAGACAAAAATTCATAATAATTAACGTGTAATAAAAAAAGAAGTAAATCATAGAAAAACATTACAAACAAACACCTTTGCCCAAGATCACAGCTTTGATGGGCCCTGTGATTATTTAGACAAAATCTATGCCAGTGAATGAAAGAGGAACTGATTGAACAATTGTTTTAAAAACATAAAGCTTATGTGGCTTCTGTCAACAACAATCTAATAAGATTTATGGTTTTCTGTCTTTCTCATCGTGGTTGTCACTGGTCTGAAGTGGATGAAGTCATATATTACTTATGTTGCCACTACTGTCAATCAAACAACACCCGCATAGTCCATAGAAGCAGATGACTTTTTTTTTATCTTAAACTCAATAATTAATATTTTAATTTTTTTTTTCCAAACTTTGATGAAATGTTAATGTTATAGAGAACTACTAAAATTTTCAGGGCTCCATGTTTAATCATCTAGAATATTCATACTGGAAAACTAAGCTGAGGAAGACCCCCCCCCCCCCCCCATCAGCTCTGTTGTTATGCTTTGTTATATAATGTGCTTTACCAGTGCCAATAAACATGACGGCGTATCTCTGTCCGTCCAGCGCCAGCACGCTGTCCACTACAATCCGAGTCAGCAAAGCTCCTCTCTTGACCAGCAGCGGCCCTCCTGTCAGAGGACCAACAGCCTCGTCCATGAGGGGACGGTCTCTGATGAACTGGAGGGTTTTGTCAGGAAGGTCCAGAGAGCGGTTCATCCCCATTTTCTGTGCCACATTATTAATGCACTGCAACACATAACCACAGTTAATGATTGTGGGGTTTTTTTCTTGTGGATTTGACTCATACGCTTTAAAAATCCAGCATCACTTCTGGCTGCAACAGTTGATACACTCACCGCTCCTGGTCTGGGGACTGGCACTTCTCCGGTGTACATCACCCACTTCACATGGGAGGTCTCCACGGCAACGGGTGTCTTGAACTTTCCCTCATTGAAAATATTTCTGATATCAGAGACGCTGTACGCGCACACAGCAGATACCTGGGAAAAACTCCTGGAAACACCCAATCAAACACATTTGGTATAATAACAATAATTATAACTATATAAATAATATTTATAGGGCACTTTTCAAAATCCCCATTACAAAGTGTTTTACAGTGGTGATAAAAAAGTATATAAACTAACACAACTGGTATATTTGACTAAGACTGGAGAATAAATGTTTAAATCTTGAATGAATACAAATATTAGGTGTTAAATACCTTATATCAAAATAAATTATTTAATACAAACTCAACACCCAATGATTGTGTGTAAAGACACTTTGTTGTTTCTCCAAAGTGACTTTCTTCTAATGTGGGGAACATGAAACCACAGGATTTGACTGTATTTACTCACGACTGCGGCGTGAAGACAGCATAGAAGACACTCTTCCTCCAATCCTCGTGCTTCAGCAGGAAGACATCCTGGACAATTGGGGGCAGGCTGGGTTCAGGGAGGGAACAATCCAGACGAGCTTTCAGAAACGACGTCCATTTCCTCTGCAGCGTCCGCTGGCCGCCCATATCCCCCTAAACACAGAGACAGAGCACTCAGTCATGTGCACATATTCCCTTCAACAATAACAAGCAGACCTGCGACAGGGATCTCTAAAGATGATGATTATTTGTCTCGAACAAATAATTACTTTTTATAACCTCCACGAGGAGGTTATGTCTTTGCCTCTGTCTGTTTGTTTGTTTGTCAGCATGATTAAGCATAAAACACTGAATGGATTTCCATGAACCTTGGTGGAAAGATGGGACATGGGCCAAGAAAGAACAAATTCAATTTTGACGCGGATCCAGATCAGGGGGCAGAGCCAGGAATTCTTTTTAACACTTCGAGAGGCGTTAAAGAAAGAAAGAGGCGTTTTCAGCATTTACGCCAGTTCCCCAGAGAATAATTCATGGATCTTGATTAAAAAAAAAATCGGACATGAGGAAACTTATATTTATGTGTGTGTGATATTTGCTACCTTGCAGACACGGGCCACTCGTGACACTGTGACTTTGCTGTAGAAGTCATACTCCATGGCGTTCTCGCTGAAGAACAGGTACACCTTATCATCGTCGCCATCTGAACTGTCAAAACTCTCCCCAACAAAGTCCATGTAGACAAAGTTTGGCTCTGAAATCACAAAACATGAAGTCAGGATGAATGCAAATAATGCAAAGAGAAACATACTTTCTCGAGCTGCAGTCATTACCTTCTAAACTATGCACTTCATTATATAAAACATTAAAAGGACAGAACTTTTTTTTGCTGCAGAGGAACTCACCACTGAGCCAGGAGCTCTTAAACTCAGTGCGGAGAGCCAAGTTTGAACTGCGCAGAACCACAGGCTCGGAGCCCAAGAAGTTGATGGATGTAGCAGAATACAGGTCATTTCCTGTTAGACAGGAACAAGAGTTAAGGAAAAAGTTCCTGGAAATCAATTATTCACATGAAGTTAGAACAATATCTCGTTTATATGGCAACTAATGAAGTGAACCGCCTCTTTTAGTGCATGTGTTGAGTGAGGAGGCAGCAGCAGCAGCAGCAGAGATATTAGATGTTACATTTATAGCCTGGTCCTGTGGTCTTTAATGTCGGCCCACAGTTATCTTTTTTTTTTTTTTCAGTTGGTGCACTTTGGGTTCAGCTTTATTCTGTGCTTTGTTCCCTTTGGCAGCAAACGTGACTCAGACACTCACCAACCATGAGGGAGGAGTATCTCTGGAAGGGATCAAAAGGACACTTCCCCTTCCCCTCCTCCTGCTTTCCCTGCAGCCTCAGCTGTCCGCTGACAAAAGTCTGTCGAAAAACAAGAGGGAGAGAGAGCAAAGAAAAGAAAGACTGAGCCATTTTTCACACTCAGATCTTATCAAGATTCAGTACATTAACTATCTACACTAATGCCCACCATTTACAAATTCAACTAAAGCCAACCTTTCTCCAACCTGTTATTTTAGAATGGAACCATGCAGATGCTAGAGATCTGCTTCAGGAAATAATGAACCTCAGGTCTGCTTTTATTTCTTCATCAAATTTACATTGTTGTCTTTCTGCAGTTGAACATAGGAACCGTTCAATTCTCCATGGTGATGCTTTCAAGTGTGTTCAGTCCTCTGAGGTTTGAGCTCGCTGCCAAAATAAACCGCAGTCATGAGCCGCTGCGTGTTGATGAACAATGAAAACCCAACAAGACAATAAATAAGCAAACACTGACTGCATGCATCACAACCAAACACACTGTAGAATAAAGGAAAGAGAATGCGGTGACACTTTCACAAGAGAAAGGATGTGAGTTAGTCTAATAATTCTTTAATAATTAACAAACACACACCGACCATTAAATTAACAACAGAAGCATTGTATAGAGACAGCAACTTGTAACCACCGTTATCTGCATGACTTAAGATAAATCAGGGGATGTTTCTTATCGTCAACACATCACATGAGGAAACCAACAAAGAAACAATGCTACAAGCCTGTTCAAGTCTGTGTAGCCTTATAGACTTCACAAATCCCTCTATTCATCTACTGTACAAAAAGCAATAAAACACTTTTTTAGCCACACCATTACATGTATCCAAGTCCCCTCCACACGCACACACAGAGTTGTGTCTCCAAGAGTTCAAAAGACTTTACATTAATTTACTGCAGACTTACTTGAAGCTTAGCCATAGTTATTACTTGCCTAACCTAAACTTAAACCTAAACATAAAACTCAAACCTAACCTTAAAGCACGTCTTCACCTTCAAATGTAAGTTTCATGTTTACGTCACGATTTACAGAAGTTTTTGTGCCTGTGAGGAAGACAAGTCCCCATAATGATACTGTGTAAGCAGATTTAGGTCCTAACATCATCCCACACACGCAGTTGTCCTCGCCGAAATACTAGTCAGAATTACTTTCATCCACAACTTAAAATAGTTCCAAATAAATGTCCTGTTTGCTCCTGTTTGAGTAGTTCAGTGGTAGTAGTAAAAACTACATTGCCCAGTTGTGTTGTGAAATAGTTTAACCTTTTTATAGAACAATATTTTTGGGACATTTGTTAAGATTAAAAGCTTCAGTAGGAACACATGGACCACAGACAGGATAGAGAAGTCAGAAATAATGAGTAGGAGTAACACTTTGTATGTTTTTTTTCATGGCATTTGTTGACAATAAAAAGAATAGAAGTGATTGACTAACATATAAAACTAACTGCACAGACCTAAAACTGGCAAAACTACTGAACCTAATAAGTCTTTCATCCTCTCATCAGTGACACTAAATTCATCTGCTAATAAACAGGGTCAGATTTTTTAAATCCTCTAATCTAATCATATATTCTACACTTACCATATAATCACAGGTGGGGCTAAAAGCATTGGTGCCACACACATACATCGCGGTGTCATTCACTCGGTGCAGGGTTCGAATGTAGTTGCGGCATTCCACCTGCAACAAGATCCAGCCCAGAGAAAACCAAGGTCAGAGCTTTGTTAGTTCAGCCGCAAAAAATACAAACATGCCACAAACATATAGTGACTGCCCGGGATGCCAGGAGTCGAACTGGGGACCAAGAGGTCAAGGCTTGTTCTTCTCATGCCTTTATTTGGTCTGTCAGTACGAAGCTGGTACTACAGCACTTCAAAGACTTGAAAACCCATTCCCCTATAAATGATTTACAAATGCACAGAGATAAACTGCGTGGGGAGTAAATCGTTCTCAGTCAGGAGTCATCCTTAAAGCCTGTGTTCTTGCCCCAGACGTATGAGAGTTAGCGTATGGGGGCTGTGTTTTGAAAGGTGGTAGACAAACCTCAGCGTGTTTTCCCTTGTAAGTGCACTCCCTCTGCTTCTCCTCGGTCACTCGCCAGTACACCTGCATCAACACAGAGAGAGTGTTTTGTCAAAGCACGCAGGGACGATGTCGCAACCCCCACAACAGCATGACAGCCGAGCTGAATTCTGTTTACACTCGCACATCAGTTGATCTCATGATCAAGACCAGTCAGTGCTGCAAGCAGGGACAAATTCCTCTTCCGCTCAATCAACAGACCACTGTAGCAGGTTCAACAAGACCAGTATTCATAATATACTCTCTCATGCAAATACCCACAGGTCAAACAGACAACAGTGGGGAACGAGAGCATCCAATGTACGGTTTGTAATCTTATCTTTGACCAGAATACACTGCAGTTAACTGGCAGACGGCCACCTTATCGAAAAACACTGGAAGTTGACAGTGACAGATTCACAGGGAACACAGATGAACTGATTTCAGCATCATGATAAGAGCTGCAAACATCTCTCCAAATTGTTAGTCATAGACAGAGGTTGCGTTTTACATGATACTCAACCCAGTAGAAAAATCCCAGGGGTCCTAGAATGATTGAAAGAATGACCATGCAACAATATTTAGTTATGCTACACAGAACTATGCATTTGTTCAAACTTTTTTAGAAATGTGGCGTTTTCCTCAATTTACTGGGCCTCTACAAATTGTTAAGTCACATCAAAATCTCATAAAAGTAAAAAAAAAAGATTTTATTGTATAAATGTGTGAATGGGTAAATGTGACTTGTATGATACAGCAGCAGTTCCCTAACTAGTGGTCTCATGACACTGAGAGGGGGATCACAAGAACTTAAATGAAATCTAAAAGCAAGTGGGAATAGCATATACTACCCAGAACTATTACATAATATTAAGTCATAAAAAAAGTCAATCAACTTATTTATATAATTAAATCAGCCTTTTAATTTTCTTGATTTAATCTTAATTTACTTATCTTGACCCTCTTGATCTCTATGACAGAGTAGCAACAGCAGAACCATAAGAAACATGTTTGTGTTTTTTTAGTTCAAATAAATATTCCTGTATGCTTCAACCAACTCCAGGGATAACGGGGGTTGCTGCTATGAAGCACTTGCAGTGATCAATAAGACAAGAAAAGCACAATATAAATCAGTCGAGTCTGTTGAATTTAAATGTGGATTCATGGGGGGGCCTTGGTGTAGGTATGAACTGTACTGGGTGCCATTCTAGTTGTAATCTGTAACAAGAACCAAATATCATGAGTTTATCAATATATAGGAGCTCTGCATTTACTTACCGCAGACTTTCTCACTGAGATGTCGTCGATGTCCAGAGCATATATGGCCTCTCTGGCCCCCAGCAGCAGTACGCCCAGGTCGTCTCTCATCAACATAGTGGAGTAGTTGGAGATCCCCTCCTCTCTGAAAATCTTCAGCTCATCTGAAGAGGAGAACATTTGAATCAACACTTATATTTTACTCTCATATTTTTAGCTGCTGCATTTTTGGAAAAGCGCTTCAACAGCAATACCAGAACAGAAATTCATTTGAATTTAAAAAGCGTGTCCCAACCAGAATATATTCCAAGCATCTGGAGATACTTGTTCATGTATCATGGTTGAAATATTCTGCTAACAATTCTGGTGTTTACTGGTCCATAGCAGGAGACGAGGCACTTATTCACCACAGTGAGAGTAATGTCATTATATAGTGTAGAGGCGGTGAGACTTAGTGACTTACTCTGATATGGGACAGTCTTTCGTGGAGCACAGTAGTGAGTGTTGAGTGCACTGAGTGCAACATGGAGCATCAATCCACAGACGATGCTCAGCGCTGAGAGAAGAGACATGGCTCAGAGTCCAGGTTTGTCTCAGTGTGGAAGAGCTGCACGATCCAGCTCTGCCACCGCAGCATTAATCAGAGAGAGAACATGGTCCACGGTCTCAGTCCAGACGTTGTAACGCTGAGGGGACGCCGCTGCCCCGGACATGTGCAGCTCAGGCACGAGTAGTGTGTTCACAGCAGTTCACGCAGATCTTCAACCAGGCCTGTAGAGTGCAGCTCTGCCTGCTATGAGTGTGAGTCAGTGTCCTGCGTGGTGTGTATCTATGTCGGTGTTAGCCTCCAGCGCAGAGCTAATGAGCTGCTGGTGTCTTCTCTGGAAGGAGGAGCAAAAGCCATTCTGTCCAGCTACTGGTGAAGGATGCTGGAGGAGATCATGGTCATGGTCCCACTCTAGAAAAGACATGAAAACATTTATGAATTAAATGTTCAATGAGACACATTGTTCTGCCTCTGCCATCTTGTTTTTTTCCACTTTTTCTGTTTGATGAATCTGGGTGATCATAACGTAGAGCTACAGAGAAAGGTTCTGATAGTCCTGTGTCTATAACAATGCTGCTGCATCTTTGTTGCTCTAATTATCTAGTATTTGCATAACTTCACAGTGTGACAGTCAACAAGAATGAGAAAAAGATAGACTAAGATGATCATTCTCATCTTTCTCTAGAGAACAACCATAAAAAAGTATCTGACTCTTTAAAGGGAAGAACCAGAAAACATAGCATTGAACTCAACAATCACAAACAGAGAGGTCAAGCTGAGATATCTTGAATTTTAGGCCTTTGTATGCAACGAACTCCAAAAACAATGAATCCTACATGTCCCATAATGCAACTCAGGAGCATCCTCAATTAGACCCCAGGTTTTTATGACCCCCATCAAGTTTATGTTTTCATCTTCTTTTGTCTATAAATTATCAGGATTATGCAAAAACTACTTGACATGAACTAAGAAAGAAACCATCCATCCTGGATTTTTTTCACTCTCTTTAACGTTGCAAGATAAGACGGTTTTTTTAAATGTTTCTTTTTTCATTTATTTCTCAGAGAATAATTCATGGATGTTGATGAAAAAACCCAAACATGTCCATGGGACTGATATCCATGTGTATGTGCAATCTGGTGCAGATCCAAGTAAAAAATATGGATCTAGTGAATAAAAATGTGGTTTCATGAGCGGACAGTTGGTTAGGAAAAAAGTTTTCGACCTAAATGAACAACCCAAAATGTAAATTAATGTAAATTATAAGATACAAAAACAGAGTTTAAAAACTGTGAGCAGAGGGATGGTGACTTTATGCTTTGTTTACTTGCTTACTGGTTTTCAAAAGGGGTTTGTGAAAAACAGGCACAGATAAGATTTTACTGTTACACCAGAGAAATCAGCATCACTTAACAGTGTGAAAAGTTGTGCAGTAAACAATCAAGTTCACCGCATCAATTCATGTTAGTGACAATCTGCCGAGTGCCACGCTGCCCCCCTTCTCTTCCTCCTCCACTCTGTCTCTTCCTGCCCTCCTCCCCGATAAGAACCTGCTTCCTCTGGGCTCAGCGGGGTTCAGGCAGCAGAGGGGGATCAGCTCAGGTTTGGGCATGCATACAGATCACAGTAATTCACTGCTTTAGCGCCCCATCCCTACCCAGGGATTCATGCTGAATTGAGACTTCACAGCTTCTTTGGCGAGTTTCTAACTGTTTTGACTGAGTGGCGCAGCCTCATTCAAAATTCATCAAGGCACTTTTTTTTCCTCCCCTCACAATAACACACAAAGCATACTTAAGAGCAGTCTCACAAGGTAAAAACTATACTCTTATCTTTTTGCTTCAAAGCAGCAGCATCCCACAGTTGCTTTGTGAGTGTTATTTAGATTTTATCTCCAAGAGGAAAAAAACCACAGCAGATCTCATGGAGATGAAGCCTTTGAAACGTCCGCGCCTGCTGACAAAAACCAAAAATGACAGCATCCAAATTTCCTCGAGAGGCTGCTTGTTGTTCACTCTGAGCAACCTCGGGTTTGAACGGTGGATTTTGCAACAGGCTGCCGCGCTCCTACCTTGTTGTTACTTGACAAAGCAGGACGAGCCGCTGCATGTACAGGCCTCATCTGTTATAAGAGCACCCCCCCCACCTCACCTCAGCCTGTGGTTTGAGTGCCACAACTGGACGGAATGACTGAGCAGGTGCTTTCACAGTGTGTGACAGATACTTCTACACGGTGCAGACAGGCAGGTATGGCTACAATAATAAGAGAAGCATGCAGCAGTTGTCCCTGCTCTCTCTACCTTTGTTTATCCAGGGTCAGGGCACATGTCACACACTGACATGTGCATGTGTGTCTGTGTGTCTGTGTGTATTTTGGGGGTGGGGGGTGGATGGGTGAGCACTTAAGGTTTTTACAAGTCTGCTGTACACAGCTCAGACCATTGTGCTTTGTCTGTTAGTTCATTCACACTTTTCTTTTTCTTTCTCTTATGTTTTCATATTTACATTCGGACTAAGATCATAAAACATTTAGTATAAAAAAGAATCTTTCAAGTGATTTTAAATGTTTTTGGCACAACTTCTTTAACAGTGGTTAGTAAACAATTTATCACCTCTGCCATGGAGGTAGATGGATGACCATGTAACTTGGTGGAAGGATCAGGAAAGAGCACATTAAATTCTGGTGCAGATCAGGGGGCAGATCAGGGATTGGTTTTTTTTTTAATTTTCAGCAATTTTTCTGGGAATAATTCATGGATCTAGATGAAAATAAAATCTGGCACATTTAGGGGAATGATATTTATGAGTGTGCAGCTTTATTTAATTTAAGACGACGGTTGGGCCTTGGTAAGTGATATTCTAGTTTAAAGCTGCATTAACTGTTGTTTCTGGCCACTTGGGGGCAACAGAATAAAATGAAAACAACACTGGCATAGTATTATCTTACACTGTAAGATGAATATTTCCGCCTCCTGTTTACACACGCAGCAGACACTGAGCAACATTTATGTGGAGCCCAGTGTCTGGCCACCAAACAAAAATAAGCCCAATATTTACTCTCTATTTCACTGTGCTTAGGTCCTCACCAGCTCCTCAGGGAAAACTGCTCTTTAGCCGAGAGGTGTTGATAGATGGTCACCAGCTCCAGTCTTCAAGTCTCTCTGTTGTTTGGTGTTGAACAGGTAGTTTACAGTAGGTTTATCAGAGCTGAAGATAAACAATGAGCTATGAGAAGCTAAAGCTCTTCTCTGAACTCTGATTCACTGTGGGTTTGTTGCTAATAGCAACAAGTTCCATACTCACTTTTGAAAATCACCACAATTTAAATAAAAACAGTGGTTAGTGCAGCATGTGTGGAAAAGGGGGGGGGGGGGTCAGTTTTAATAGATTAGAAGATAGCCCTCATGGTCACTAAACTGGCATTTCAAGCGTTTTAAAAGAGAACACCAATGTAAAAGCCACAACAACAAAAGCCACACAACGGAAACCGACCCACAATGGCAGACTGACAGCAGGTGGTGACAATGAAAAAAGCAAAGTGTGACATCTGCAGTTGTGTTGTGGCTTTTGCAATTTCCAGTTAATGCCCTGGTGTGATAATCCTGGGCCACAAAAGGTTTTGGTGTCAATGAGACTTTTACCTGGGTAAATTAAGAATATATGTATATGAACAACAGAACCAGATTATGAACCACAATGACATTTAGAGTAATTTGGTCCCATGTGAAAAGAGGCAGCGCATCACTGTCAAAATCCATTTAGTCAATGGCTTATAGTCTTAATACCTGCAGACTTGATGCTGTATAACAAAGCTGCTTATGACCCTTTGTTAATGACACAGCTTTATTAATACTATAGGTCAATAACTATGGGGCTACATTAACAACAGCTTCTTGTTTATTGATTTTTATCTATTAGTTAAGTCTTCTCTGTAAAGTGACACAATTTCACTCTACTTCTCAGTAGGGCTGTGCAATAATATCAATAATTTTTTATCAATAGAGATAAAGAGTTTTAAAAATAGTGCAAGGATCATTGTGGGTGATGAGAAGCATCCTCTTGCCTCCTCATTTAAATTGCTCTCATCAGATTGACACTATTGCCAAACTATATTTTCTTTAAGAAACAGATTGAAAATATTCTGTTTTCAACAAGCTGTTAACTTCTTAAACAAACACAAAAATGATGATGTTCACCTGGTTTGGATCAAATGTCCACTTCTGTAAATGCAGAGCTGTGTCATGTAATGTAAATCTAAGTGTATTGTATGTGTTGGTTATGTCTGTTGATGTTGTTGCTATGGTGTAAAAAATACTTAGTGATTACTGCTGCAAACCAATTTCCCAAAGGGCACAAATAAAGAATCTATCTATCTATCTATCTATCTATCTATCTATCTATCTATCTATCTATCTATCTATATTTGTGAAATGTTTTGCTGTTTATCAAGTGTTTGTCATTTTCTGCTCATAAACCACAACCACAACTTAAAATAAATACTAATGGAACATTTAATATTTGGCAATAATCAATATCGGTTGATACATTTAAAAAAAAAAAAAAACTTAAACCATATTGTCCAGCTCTACTTGCTGCTCAGGTGTCAACACTCTGTTCTTTCTCACACCTTTGGATCTATGCTGATTCCAGTAAATCCAGCAAAACCTGCTCAAAGATCAGTTATTAAGCACACAGCCGTTTAACACAGCTCTATATTCTAGATAGAACATAGGACTTGTATCCCTTGACATTGCAACTCAATGTCCACCCCATTGTGAGATTATACAACATCTGAACACGCACCTCATTAAGATAATTAAATACTTATGACTGATATTGTTTGGGTAGAAGAGAACAGGTTTTGCATGAGGTGAACAACACAAAAAAAAACACTCACACTGACATGTGAAGCACTGGTTGCATGTGAAAACAAGCAGCAGAATGAGAAGGTTCAAAGGCTGCACACGAACTGGTACAATACGATGGAGAAGGCCTACAGCAGCGTCTCCAGAGACTCCAACCACTTGAAGCACGGGGGATATTTATAGCCTGTTCAGGAGCTTCCACTGTATCTACAACACCCCTACGATGGAGTCTCACTACAATTACATGCTGCGTACAAAGTAAAACCCCAAGCGTGCACAGACAGGCACCCTGCTGTCATCACAATGAGTCATAACAAATCCAGATCCTAAAAAGCTGTGTGAACAAACAGCTGGAGTGAACTGTGACTCTGTGAGTCGAGCATACGCCCATTCGTGTGACAGGCGTTACGTTGTACTGTACGAGAAGGCCTCCTCCTCCGGGCTCCAACTGATTCAGTCGAACGGCTGACTAACTTGTCTGCAGGGTGAGTCACAGGTTGGTTGGTTGACTGCTTGCTGCCAGTCTTCTTACCCATTTCAGTGAAATTCCATCATAACTGGTGAGCTGGCCGTGATACAGTATTCCATCACATGGGGCCTAAACAGGAAACCAGTTGTGGGAGGGTGCTTCACCTTTGACACTTCTCGTGTCACCAAACTCTTGTTGTGAAACTTACATTGGAAAACACACCCCAGTTCAGCACCGGGTTATATTTTTAAAAGCTCAGATGGTCAAAAACAAACTGCTCTTTTTAGCATAAGGACAGTAGCTTACCGCCTTTTTTTTTTTTTGATGCGCAGGCGAGTTGTAATTAGCGGAAAACTTTACTTCAAAAACATGACGTGTGTGCAGTTTTCAAGCCTGTCACAGTGTGCATCATTAAGCAAATGGAAAATGACCACTCAAAGCATGTAACACAACTGAAGGTGACAAGCAGGCAACAGAATAAAGATGCAACAACCTCAACAACCTGTTCAATAAGGTGGTTGATCCTGCTCTGACAAATTACTTCTCATTGATGAGACAAGTCTGGTTGAGTGTAAACGCAAGCTTGAATAAGCACGCACACACAGGCAAGTCCCAGCAGGAGTTTGGCCACAAAAGGAAAATATGAACAGCCCAACACGTCTACCTGCTCCACCAGTGATGTGTGACAAGTTCACTGACACAAAGAAACACCCAAAAAACAAAACTGTGTTGACGACTTAAAGCTGAAATCAAAACAACTGTTTCCATCACACTGAGACAGACTCTATCTATATTTAGTTTGCAATCTGGGATAAAATAAAATTGGAGAAGCTGGAACCGTTTTTTCATTTTTCAGTTTTTTCCTGAAACATTAATCGTTTATTTAAAAGTCATCAATTATCTTATTGTAGATCAATTAATCTCTGCCACTTATTTCAGGTGTAGTGGTGAAAGAATGGTTGATTAATAGTGCAAATGTCTGCTGTGACCCATTTCAGTGTTTGTGGATAACGAAACGACTTGATTGTTTTCTCGCACCTACAGATCAAACCTCCTGCTTCATGGGATCAGTTGCCTATTAGGTCCTCAAAGTAGCATGGGAGCCGATCATGTGAAAAACAAAACCATAAACATGTCTCTCCTGTGGTGTTTCTCTAATGTTAAAATTCTAGTAACTACCCCTCCGATCACGAGCACCTGAATGAAATTTATGATTTAAACCTCTGCAATTTCAAAGAAATTACCAAAAGTGTGTCCAAAAGTGGACACACACAAAGTGTGTGAACATTTTTAAGTGAAGCATAAAAAGCAAATGTCAGGTGAGACCATGGGGCTGGTGGGTTATTTGTGGTGTATAGCTGAATCTGGGCGATCCCCCTGTGCAAACCCTCTGCAAGTGTGGTGACACTTTGTTCTGTAGATCTGCTTCCTCATTCACACGCATGTATCATGAGCTCTGATTCTCTTAGACGCTCAAACTATCACTCTCAAGGGCTGGGTGATATGGCCAGTAATGATGTTAAGAGCTTTAAAAATCGTATCAGTCTTATCAGAAATCATCACGATAAATGTTACATTTTTATTTCTTTTAGATTTAAAAATATTTTTGCTCTTAACAAAAGGTTGAGGTTTTAAACACTTGACTCACCAATGCAAATTTAAGGTAGATCAATAATATACCTTCTCACTTTGTGTACACATTGCATATTCATTTTGATATTGTTTAATCACCCAGCCCCCCAACTTTAGAGTATCTAGTTACATTCAGTCATAATGCGGACTGTTAGTTAATGATTGATGAACCACTGATTTTTAGATTACGCAAGAATATAAGCATTATCAGAAAGGTTTACCAATTAAAAGGTGTGCCACAGTTTGTGTCTTTACTGTATTCATTTATGTGTTTATCTGTTTGCCTTTAAAGGTCTGGAAATCCAATGTTTCAACGGTTGGTTCTCCATGATCGTACATTTAGTGAAAGTAGTTCAGCTTGTGGTCCAGACAAATGTTCCCGCAGGATTATTTTCACCTCACACTCACTCCCGTGTGTGTGTCCCGAAGCTGCACCGTGCAGCGTCCCCAGCAGCCTGACGCCGCCCTGGATCAGCGACACCATCTGCGGCGGTGGTGGGTGAAGTGTGTTTGTATCCTACTACTGCTTAGTCTGCCTTTCACCTGCTATTATTAGATTAGGATCCTTTAATCTTGAGATAAGACAGAGAAGTTACACAGTGCTGTTTGTCTGCATGCACCCCTCTCAGCCACGCAGGCTGACAAGCCCCGTCCTCCGTGGATAACAAACAATCATTATCCACCGGGACAAACCTGCGCGCAAACAAGTCCGTGCGTAAAAGTCAGAGGAGCGGCTCATGTCTCCCTCACTCACCGGGGCTGAGCTGAGCTGTCCGGGCTGCGTGCAGCAGAAAACACCCTCCAGGCTGCCGTTGTTCTCCTGCTCCACCTGTAACGTTCACTCCTCATCTAACTCCTGCAGGCTCAGATGATCCTGCTGCTCCCTCGGTAGGCAGCGCCTGATCATGTGACTTTTGATTGGAGCTTTCCTCACGAGCGCGCACTCACTTTGCAACCAATCACACGAGACCGCAAACTGAATTCACAAATAATGATTTTTAATTATTGTCATCATCATCATTCGTCTGTGAGTTACTCATGTTGTAGGGACCTAAATCGCTCTACACATTATTGGGATTTGTCTTCCTTACGGGGACAAAAAGTCCCCATATCTTTAATTTCTAAAGTTTAAAGTGCAGACATGTTTTAAGATTAGGTTAAGGTTTAGGTTAAGATAAGGTTAGTGTTAAGGTTGGGGTAAGGGCTTAGGGTTTGGGAAGTTGTCCTCTGAAGTCATGGAGTGTGTGTGTGTGTGTTTGTGTGTGTGTGTGTGTGTGTGTGTGTGTGTGTGTGTGTGTGTGTGTGTGTGTGTTTAAATTAAATCATAGCGGGCCTATTATAAGAGGAAATCAATCACACGTTCAAAATTACAAACTACATAACAAGAAAACTACATGTTTAACATCTTAAACTTTAATATAAAAACAAGCAGAACTTAACGCATAAAAACATTTAATTCCCATCACTACTTAATTTACACTAAAAATAGCACTTATTTAGAATACAAATCTATTATTACTGGCAACATTAAAGATATTCAAAGTTGTTCAAAAATAAAGGAAAAGAAAAATAATGTTTTAAGTTTACAGAATGCACCATCTGCCATCTAGTGGCGTATAGCTTTTTATTACTGAATAGGTTGTACTAGAAAGAAATGAATCAACATTACATGCAAATGTTCCGTTTAAGGAAAAAGCTCCATGACCTTCTCACTGTTTTTGCCTCCATTTACCGTTGGCATATGTCCTGTTGGTCCCCGGGGTCCAGAAGTTTTCAGAGGACGGATGTTTCTTCAGGCTGTTCACAGGCTGACGAGGCCGAGGCGACGGCTGCTTGTTGGGCACAGGATGAGTGTTGGCATAGATTTGATCTTCTGCTGGATTAAACAGTAAAAGCACCATGAACATAGGACGAGTTCCAGGAGCTGGGTTGCAAGTAAATGTATTAATCAAATATGCCGTATACCATGTTAAATTTCATTTTGTTTCATCGTGATGTTTTCTGTTTGACTAAGATTCTGCTTCTTGACTTAGTTCCTTTGAACAAGGTCAAATACCCTCCCAAAACTGGTTTCCTGTTTAGGTCCCATGTGATGGAATACTGTATCACGGCCAACTCACCAGTCGGCCTTACGTGGAATTTCACTGAAACAGGCAAGAAGACTGATGAGGAGAGTAAGTTTGACCTTTTAAAGTTGAAACAAACCGATTTATTTCCATCAAAAAACCTGGTATGTGAAGAACAATGTTCTTAAGTCAAATAACCTATAATTTTCTGGGTCACTAGTTTTATATTGTTTCTTTTTAAAATAGGCACTGTCATGTAAAGAGTTTGGATTTAATAATCTACTGTCACAACATCTAGTTGCTTGTGTATTAATAAATATTCATTTTTTATACTGGAGCAAATTTCAAGTACAATGACATATAATATTCAGGCCCAACATCTGTCATGTCTGAAATCCATCAGAAAATATGTATTTATATTATTGAATAAATTAAAACTTAAAAGTTTGTCCAGTCACTTAATTATCAGATATCACGGTTGTCCATAGTCTCTGCCAGCCAAACTCTTATATGTTATTTATTAACTTCCTGGCCTGACAGACTTTCTCTTCTTCTGCCAAACCACAGATGTAATCTTTGTATCTATACACAGATCCATTTTAGTCATCTGTGGTGTAAATGTCTTTGAGACATAATGGCCGATGGGTTGCTGGAATCTAACCGTTAACATGTCCAATGGTAGTAGGTGTCATTTAACACTCTTAGTGTTGGAAAAGTGAGATGCAACTTTAAGGGCTTTGGACAAAAGAAGCTCACATTTAAAAAGCAAATCATTCAGCAAAACTCTACATCTAAATTAATTTTATATGTCAGTTATAGATTTAATCTATGAGATATATATTATATAATTTTTCTTTATCACACTACAGTGTGGGTAGATTTTTCGATTAGGTAGATTACTTCTGCAAGTAGCTGATATTCTCAGTACTGGTCCAACCAAATCTTAGATATGCAGCTCCTGCACTGAGGTCTGTCTGCAAAGGCGCCCCTCGTCTTGTTTCGGGTCTTTGTGCATTTTTGCTAAAACCACACAGGAGATGACAGACAGTCAGAGCTGTCCTACATCTGAAGATGAAATGTTAAGATCCCCATAGCTGTGCTATTAACCTGAACATCCTTGGTTACTTTGCCTCCAGAGCTTGTGCAGATGTAAACACTTGCTATCATATGAGCAGTGCTCACTCTCTCTTCTGTTCTAACAGTCAGAAATACATGAATTTAAATATAAAATGTACAGTGTATAGAATTTTGTGATATCTAGTGTTGAAGTTTCATGTTGTAGCTGAACACCCCTCACCTCACCCTCTCCTTCCAAACTTGAAAAAGAAACTGTGGTAGCCTTTAATTGTTATAAAAACTCAAAAGGTGTTTAGTTTGTCCAGTCTGGACTAATGTAATAAACATGGCAGCCTCCGTAGAGAGGGTCCCCTCAATGTAAATATAAAGTATTCAAAAATAAAAGGCCTTTTCTGGGGTAAAGAATCCTACAATTCATTCAATTTAGATAAAATAAACTAGTGAAAGCATCATGAAAATTATTCTACATTAAATTTCTGCCAATAGATCCCTTTCACCTAAATCTTACACAATAGTTTTTTCTTGTTAAATTCAATTTAATTGCAGTGAACCAGATCTTAAAGCAGCTTTGAACTGATTGGGTCTTGCAAAGTTTTCCGTGATATTATTTGTCTCATGTTGTACTTTTTTCGCACAATGTCTTCCATCACAGTCCTACAGCTTCTCTTGTCCACAGAACACATCTACAATCCACAGTTGATGTTTGCCGTTGTGTCATTATATGTCCAAATAACTGTCCGAGCTTTCGAACTGAAAAGGAAGAGGTGTACCTCTGCGTCTGTGGCATCTCCTTCTCATCATTGCACATATGACCAGCAGGATGATCAGGATGAAAGTCGATATCCCCAACAGGATCCACATCCACCAGTCAATGGGTGTAGGGTCGTCTGATCACAGGATGTGTTGAAAGAAGAAGTGCAAAAAAT
This sequence comes from Paralichthys olivaceus, assembly GCF_024713975.1. Taxonomy (NCBI): domain Eukaryota; kingdom Metazoa; phylum Chordata; class Actinopteri; order Pleuronectiformes; family Paralichthyidae; genus Paralichthys; species Paralichthys olivaceus. Next base: position 18,222,194 of record NC_091095.1, on the reverse strand, counting down.
AATCCTCCATTAGACGGATGGACAACTGAAGTTAAAACCTGAGAATCAACACTTTCTAACAACCAAAATAGTCTTAACCCCTTAAACAGCCAATTTGAAAAGTAAGGGTCGCCAAAATGTCTTTACTTTTCCAAAATGTTCCTCCGTAAGGTATAAGCTCAAAATTGTCCTTACATAGATAATATAGATAAGTACAAGTACAAGTACAAGTACAAGTACACACACACACACACAGCTTGCTTACTAGTCACTAGTGACGGGTACACTGTAGCCTCCATTAAGCTCTTCACTGTCACAGAGGAAACAAAATAATACTTCAACAAACATTGCTTAAATAATAGTGAGTCAGAGTAATCACATTATTATGAATACATTCATGATATCATGTTTTGTCATAACAGGCTATATAGCAAGACGTTAAGTAGCATTTCTAAGAAGCACATAAATATATAAAATGGTTTATTTTCCTCTACATTACAGTTGCAAGCAGGTAAAACTGTTTTTCTAATGTGTCCGCTGTGGAGACCAAAAATATCAAATAGATTTAGGAGAAGTTATTGTGACAACATTGACAAACACAGTACATTTATGCACTTAAAATGTCTTTACACCTGCTTACAACCACAGTGTATTGTGCCATAAACCATTTATTTAATGTTTGCATACTGCACATACTTACCAATAACTACTTGTGTTTCCTTGCTCTTATTAGAGCTAATTTTGGGAATATCCACCATGATTTCACAAAAGTACCGTCCACTGTTGTTGCGGGTAACATCTGATAAAATTAGGTTTCGCCATTCATCCGAGGAGTTCCGAGAAAATGTCCCCTCAGAAATGTTTATTGACTTGTTGTTTGCAGATTCAGAAGAAATAAAGGACCACCGCACTCGAAACCTCTGATCCTCATCCGTCAGCCCCAAACAGCAGTGCAGAGTCAGGGAGGAACCAAAAGGAACGTCCACTTTCTGTTTTTTATCCAGATTCACATATACTTTACCTGAGACCACCATGACTGCCACTGTGATAGATAGATAGATAGATAGATAGATAGATAGATAGATAGATAGATAGATAGATAGATCAGTATTATAATAATATATAATGTTCAGTAACACTAATTAAAAACAGGAAGATGTTTCCGTAACTCTACACATGTGAAATTCCAGTCTGTTCTTTCATTATTGCAATAGTCTCTTTAGAAACAGTCTATATGGTCTCACCTGTGAGCAGCACCAAAGTCGACTGTTTCAGCCACTTTTCCATCTTATCGCAAGAGATGTGTTTCTCTTCTCACAAGCTAATCCTATCTGTGTCGCCTGACTGTCTTCACTTCTCTCAGAACTTGTTTCTCTGAAAGTGTGTGTAGGTGGGATAAGGTTGAGACAGGAAGTGAAAAGCAATAGGCTGAAGTGGAGGTGGCCCTGCTTGCTTGCCTTTTCTGTGAGGGCTTCAATTCTTGTTATGACATATTGTCTTAATTTAAAGACATCAGAGGGGCCTACTGCTATGCCATTGCTAAAAATGTACATCCTGCACACTTCTGCACACTTCTGCACAGTGGTTTCAAATGAGATACAGACTTATGTGTTGACTTGCTGAACATTGTCAAATAATAAAAAAGACAAGCATGGAGCACAGTGACAATATGAGGGGGATTGTGAAACCCCTGTGGGTTTTGGTTTGGGTTTTGGAGTAGTAGAAGTAGAACCTGGCTTCCTGTGACAAGACACAACTATGGTTGTTATAACATAATGATCTTCAGTCACAACCTACTAACTAACAACTCAAGAGACATCGGGGGTGAGAGACAAAGAATTATAGTTTCATGCAGGATGAGATGATAAGAGCTTTGAAAACACAATGACCTCTGAGTTTCTGACATTTCACATTTCACAGTATTAAAAAACAGTTCCACTAATTTACAATGATATCTGACACAAATGTTCATTAAGTCAAATAAAGTACCAATATAATAATAAGTAACTGTGAATTGTTTGTTCATGATAGTCATATGATAGTGAACAGTGAAGATGAAAAAACAGCTGACTTTACAGGTGGTGTATTTCCTATGAATCCTCAACCTCGTGATCTTGAAAGTGGGTACTGTCTGGGATGAAAGAAATGGAATTAAATCTTTGTTTGGTTGGTTGTATGACTGTAGTTTACATAGATTTGACTGAAATGTAACGTATCAATATGGCACCTTCACTTGTTTTGGAATGTTTTATGTGCAAATGGTTTTGGCTCATTATTTTCAAAATTACGGCTTTGTCGTTTTGTTTTTGTAATAGGCTAGAAGCATATGAATAAAAATTCTATGTAGCTAATGACAAAGGTTGGTGATTTTAACAACCACAGAAGTTAAGGAAGTTAAGTTTAGTGAAAAATTAAAGTGAATGAAGTGAGTTGTTGAAAATGTTTAAGTCTGTTTACAATAATAAACTAAATAGTATTTTTCTCTTATTTTTGATTGAATTTTGTGTGTTTGTGTTTTTTTCCCCATACTATTGCACTTTAACATATAGTATTTCCATTTGTACTGTTTACATGTATATTGCATACATTTTATTAAATTTTTCACTGTTAATGTTCAATTTGCACTGCTCAGTTTTGCACAATCCTCACCTTATTCACCTCATTCGCCTTGTTTTTGCCTAACTTTTAAACATGTTTCATATTCTTATTGTATTTTATGTAAATATTGTATTTTCATGTAAATTTTGGTCGGCTGGTATTCAAGAAAGGACAGCACAAGAATTTCAATTCCAGGGGAATGTGTGTTCTCATGTGTATTTGACAATAAAAATCTTTGAATCTTTGAATTTGAACGTTATTTATTAATTAAGTATTTACTCATTCATTCATTTATTCATTGACCTGACAAAATGAAAGCCCTTCTGTGTGGTATTTATTTTCTGCCAATTTGCATCCATCATTAGCTTATTCTGCAATTTAACCAAAAACTCATTGAAGGTCCAGTGTGTAAGATTTAGGGGAAAGGGGTCTATTGGAAGAAATTGAACATAAAATAATCAGATTGATGATTCCACTTGTTTGAAATCATTTAAATTGTGCAAATTGTTGTAGAAAGGGCCTTTCATATTTCAACACTTTATATTTACATCAGGAGTGGGTCCTCTCTACGGAGGCCACCATGTTTTTTTTACAGTCGTCCAAACTGGACAAACTAAAACACCTTTTTAGTTTTTATATATCATGTTTGGAAGGGGCGGGCGAGGTGAGGGGTATTCCAATGCAACATTCAACTTCACCACTAGATATCACTAAATTCTACACGCTGAAGCTTTAATTGTGACATCAATTAAGTAATGACTGTCAGGCGATCTCTCCGACAGTACCTGAAAGCAGCATCGCTTCGCCACACAAACGCCATTACCCAGAATCCTCCTCTGCCGCATGCGCTCTAGGCACTACGGCCCAGAGGCGTTGGTGGTTGGTGTCCGTCCGAGAGATGCGTCTCTCCCCGGCAGCATCAGCACCAGCTCCGCCGCGCGAATAAACCGAGGGAACCGGCGCACAGAGGAGGAGCAGCGGTGGCGTTTGCGGCTCCAGCGGCGCCGGAGCATCGGGGTGGCGAGATGGGCGACCAGAAGGTGAGCCGGAGCCCGAGGAACAGGTGTCTGTGATGGGGGGAGAAGCAGCCTGTTTCAGGGCGTAGTGTTACAAAGGAAGCGGGGGGGAGACGCTGCAGAAACCCGGGGAGTTTGTGGACGTGGGAGCAGCTCGTGTTTCACCGCCGTGTCGTTTACATTGCTACGACTCTGTGCGGGGGAAGGTTTATCATGTCCGCGCCCTCGACGACTTTGTTATCGGTGTGTCGGTGCAGCAGCGGCGGCGGACCGGACAGGACCGGGGGCCTCGGTGCGGGTCCTCTCGCATCAATAAACATTACACAGTTCTCCCGTATGAATGAGATGTTTCACTGTGACTCAGCAGCGTGAGAGTGGATGTGATCAGTGATGTAATATATCAGAGGTGTAGTTCGGTTAATAATCCATCTAGTCCTCTTGCAGTGGGCTGTTCAGTCCAGTGGAGCCGCATTATTGAATTATGGATGCACATCCTTCCGCCCGTGAAGTGTCCTCCCTGTGCTCAGAAGCTAGTCCCCTCTGATCCCATCTGAAGAACACATGTGATCATGTGCATAAAGGAGATCAGAGCCCAAAGCTGCTCGTGTCCTTTATGATCAGCTGCACCTCAGCTCATCTGGTTCAGTGTGGGAGACAAACCTGGAGCCATTCAATCCTCTGTGCTGCAGGATCTGAGGCGACCGATGGAGATGTTTAACTGTGCACGCTTTGCTTTAAAGCTCTGAAAGGATTTGATTCAACAGAATATCAAATGTACAAATGGGATTTTTGTATCTTTCCTTCAGGAATCTCTGTGTAAGATCACCCACACGCTGGCCATGAAGAATGAGGAGATTTCAAACTTCATTTGCACGCTCAAACAGAGCCTCGACAACTTGGAGGTACGAAGTCACACAAAACCTTGATCCATTTAATTCACAGTTTGGCAGCTGTCCTCTGTCCATGTGTTCATCCAGCTTTCAGGTGAAACGGCTACTTCCCATTTTTACTTAATTTATTTTCTTCTGACACCAGGCGAACTCCAATCGGGTGCAGGACGACCTGCAGTCAGAGTTCACCGCCCTCCACTCAGTCCTGGACCAGATGAAGGAAACCATGCTGACACGCATCAAACAGGAGAAAGCCAGTCGCACCTACGAACTACAGGTATTCACTGCTGTATCTGTTTTTACAATTACTATGAATGTTTGTAAGATGCAGTTATTTTGAACAACCTGAAAAACATCTGGAATTTACTCAAGCTGCGCTTTATTTTTCCTTCTTTTTCTCTTATCATACATATCTGAACATATCATGAGAACCCAATGAATCATGTGCTTTAGTGTCTGACTGAAAACCCAAAATGCGGTTTTAAAGCAATAACTTAAAATCAGGCTGTTGTGGCGGAACATGTCACCAACCTTACTGCAGAATCAAACATAACATAATTTTACACCAGGGTTTTCTGCAGGGTCTTATGACGTTCTAAACTCAATAATCTGAATCTAAGGCCTTAAAAATCTTAAATATTGTAAAAAAAATAACAAGCACTATGTTGTGAGTATTTTAGGTAGGCTTTAATTATGTCAGTTTTTATTTAACTCTACTTCCATCACTCTTTAGACTTTTTTTTATGAGAAATGTTTTGGCGCCATACTCGATTTGTAATGTCTCTGTGTAGTAGATCTTTCTCAATGATGCAAATACGAATTAAGGCAGTGGACATAATACTGAAAATAAATTTTAAAAAAATTGTAAAATAGTTTAAAGAGAGTTCATGTCATTTCTGGAATTGTTGATTTTAGAACTTAATCACCAAAGGGCTGATTTTTGTCAGTATTCTGAATGACTATAAAACTGTTTCAAGTCATCTTCTGTGAAATAAGCTGTTTTATATGTTATTGTCATATTTAAATATTCTCACAGTCTTGATCTCTGCAGACTCAGGACAAAGCCATGACTCTCAAATGATGCCGCTAACACCAAAGCCTGTGCAGGGAGCATAATAGTCCCATTATTCTGCAGAGAAACGGCTGTGAGTTTGCAGATGTTTGACTCTGTGACGTGATATTTTGCCTAGAGTCAGCTGAGCGCCTGCTCCAAAGCCCTGGAGAGTTCGGAGGAGCTGCTGGAGCTGGCCAATCAGACACTGTGCTCCTCTGAAGCGGACGGTTTCACTCAGGTAACTGAGCGATGCTCTGCTGCTGTGGTGCTGCTGCACTGTTCCCCTGCTCCCTGAATGTTTTAATGATTGACCATGAACCCAAGTGTCCGTATATATGATTGAATTCATGCTTCTTCTGATGTCATGTTATCTTAACACCTGCACATTTTTTGTGTAAAATGAAAACATGATGGGCTACAACTCAGATTTGTCTTTGCTCCGTATCTCTTCTCTCTCTTTCATTTTCCCTCTGCTTCTCCTCTCCAGGCGGCCAAAGACATTAAGGATAGGTATAGTACTCAGCCATCCCTTGCTTCCCTTTTGTCATAGCCTCCTGTAACCAATGAGCTATCTCATCATCTAGCATGCAACCGTTCAAACGTGTAGCCACCACATCCATTCTGTAGACAATAAGCACCATGGACAAGCTTTCTTTTGTCTCGGTTTCCCACTGTCCTCTAAAGTCTGTACCATCCGCTGTCAGTCCCTCCCTGGATAAATTCTCCCTCTCTAGTTCTGCTTCCTAACGCCCGGGCCACAGTGCATAAGTGAGCGGTGTGTGTGCGGAGTCTTGCTTTTCATTTTGGCACCCATGTTATCGGATAAGAGTGGCCACACTGCCCACATGAGACATGTCTAATCTGTGCTGCTCTTCAAGAGAATCGGGGGTCACGCCAATTTTCTCCACGTGTCATGCGCGCGGTTCACAGCAAAATGAAATTCATGAAAATGAAAATGATCTTTCACCACAGTTTCAATGTCTACGTATTGAATATTTCTCAGACATACATTTTTGCATCACTTCCTGTACAAAGTAAAAACTGTAAAGCACTATTGACATTTACTTTTTTTGTTGTGGCTTTTGTTTTTTCTTCATACTGTGGAGTCCTGACATTTAGTAGAGTACATTGACCCACTTTCATTTAAGCAAATAGTAGTTGTACCAGAAATGTCACGTAGCAGCTGCAGACGCGCTATTTGTGTGAACAACAGCAGATAAGCAACACAGCCGACACGCGCTGCACTTGCACCCAGTGTGACCTGGGCGGAGGAGTTGACCAAGATGATGAGGCCAGTGGTAGTAACAGAAGTGTAGCTAGTGGCCTTTTCTTAGTGAGCTGTACTAGAATCACCTATTTGTTTTCCCTTCTCTGATGTAGTTGAATAATGCACCATGCTCGTCTCCACCCCGTGTGTTTGTGTCTTTCTGTGCGTCTCTTTGTCTGCAGCGTGACAATGGCTCCGGCCTTTCGCCTCTCCCTGAAGGCTAAAGCCAGTGACATCATGAGTCATCTGATGGTGGATTTCAGCCAGGAGAGGGAGATGTTGCAGGGTCTCAAGTTTCTGCCAGGTCTGCTCCACATTTATCACAAAGTGAACTTTTGTAGACAGCATGTTGTAAATAAAGCTGCTTTCAGACATGCACTGAAATCTGGAGGGGCTGCATGTGAGAACACAAATGTCCAAGTCAGTTGCTCTGGACATTTTCTGGAACTTTTCCTGCAAGGCCAGAGTAAAATTTCCGGATAATGTCCCAGTAAGCCCATGTAAACAATATGTCTTATCCTGCATGCTCTACCCAGACGCCCTTGCTTGATATTTTTCTGTTCTCTGACCCAGACGATCTCCTTTCTGGAAAAGAGTTCATGTCTGAAAAGGTGTCTAAGTAGATTTACATCAGTGTTGTACTTGTTCTTTATTTATGAAATACCATGTATTTCCATCTCATGCTACTTTATACTTTAAGCTACAGCATTTCAAAAGGAAATATTTTTTGATCCATTACAGTTAATTGATTGCTGCAAATACTAGGCAGATTTTTATACAGTGGTATAATGTGATTGATGATAGTCAATTGATGATGATCAATCTTTGCACCTTAGACTTATAAATATATACACTACTTATAATTCAAGATACAGAGAATTTTTTACTTTAAATCTAGTTATATAATACATGAACAAGAAAATCTGGTCATTTTACAGTATTTTTACTCTTGATACTTTACTTTTAGCTGGAACTACTTTACTTTTACTGTAGTCTATGGAGTAGGTTGTGATATTTGAAAGTTAAAGAGGAGTCAATAAATGCAGGTAAAATCTCTAGTATTAAATCAGTACTATTATTCACAGTGTGTCAGTCTGGTACTTGTTTTACTTTCATGTTATATTAGCTGTCAGAATAGAAACCATCTCACAGACAGCTGGTGAGACTGACTTTTACATTTTCCACTTAAACGTAATTATCGGTATTTTACTGTATATACTTATGAGTCAAATCACATGTAAGGCTTCGCTCAGAGCAATGAAACCACACGCCAGAGATTGGTTGACAGATCTATGACACTTGTTAACCTCTTTCGAGAGCTCGTGTGGTTTTACAGCTCATGTATTTACTGAAGGTATCGAGCTCATTGCAAGCAGCTGAAAAGCTCAGCTAAAACTGCTCTATGCCGATGAGGAAAGTTAAAGCTTGAAGAGCCAGATTCTTTCTTTTCAGAAGCTGTTAAAGCCCCACAGAGTCCCACTGGGGACATTAGCGGAAGAAATATTATTAAATTGATAAGTTAATAGAGTGATAGTTTATCTGTGGCCACTAGATGCAAATCTATTCACCGACAATACCAGGTATACTGAACTGCAGATGCTTCTTGGATGGATCTTATTAACACGTGGCACACAATAATATCTTTTCCACCAATGTCACTATGGGGAACCATAGAGACCAAATGAAAGGAAGAGTTACAATTAAACCTACATTTGTACATTGTCCCTCGTAACAGAAATGGTGTTTCTACTCTTCCACATTCAGTTCCTGCCACTCCAGAGATCCAGGTGTCAGAGTGCCAGGTGTGTGACAACACAGTGACTGTAGCATGGACCTTACAGGAGCCTGACAGTAAGATAGACCACTACATACTGGAACATCGACGGACGAACCACGAGGGTCCACCACGCATCAGAGAGGACTACCCCTGGATGGTGGTGGAGGGGATACGAGAGTTGGAGCACACACTGACGGGTACGAGCAAACTGTGAAGAGACCTTTGGCATTTGTTGTTTGAACTCTGAAGAAGCCGATTCATAAATTATAGTCTTGTTTTTCATTATTCTCAGGTCTGCGCTTTGACACCAGGTACATGACATTCAGAGTGAGAGCGTGTAACAAAGCCGTGGCAGGAGAGTTCTCTGAGCCAGTCACTCTAGAAACTCATGGTGAGAATACAGGGCATAAACAGCAGGTCACAACCATTTAAGACTTTTTAAAAGTTAATCAAAAGTTTGCCTCTTGCTTGGTTTCCAGCCTTCACCTTCAAGCTGGACTCTGGTTCGGCTCATCAGAACCTAAAGGTGGAGGACTTGAGTGTGGAGTGGGACAGCAGCGGAGGAAAGATCCAGGACATCCGCAAAGAGAAAAACCGAACCAACTCCCCCATGCATTCTCCAGCCAGGTTTGTATGGATGATGACTGCAAGGTCCTGAAACCGTGTCAATAATGTCATTATGAATAAATCACAGGAATATATATATCTTTGAGCCTCTACCCTCTGACTCGTCTATAATCAGGTCAGCTCTCATGTCTCCTAAAAGAGCACAGACGGCCCGTCCAGGCAGAGACAGGTTCACAGCAGAGTCCTACACAGTGCTCGGTAAGAATTATAATTTATTTTTTTTCAGTGCTCGAGGTTCAACTTCACCGAGTGGAGCAAAACATCTGAAATGTAAATTGTTGTGTAACTGTCAATCTACTTAATTTTGATACTGTACTTCCTGACCTGAGGTATCTGGGCTTTCGTGTCTTTACAGCTGACACCATGATCGACGCTGGCCAACAGTACTGGGAAGTGCGGTTTGACAAGGAGAGCAAAGCCTTTGCTGTCGGGGTGGCCCTGCGGACCCTCGGCCGATTTGACCAGTTGGGGAAAAGCAGCGCCTCCTGGTGCATCCATCTGAACAACTGGCTGCAGCAGAGTCTCACAGCCAAGCACAACAACAAGGCTCGAACCCTGGACTGTCCGATCCCAAGCAGTATAGGAGTCTACGTCAACTACGATGAAGGTGAGATAATCACATTCACACAGTTGGTGTTTGATTAGAGACAGAATCGTTGCTGGTCTGTTGAACTGTGGTGTTTCAGTGTTTTTTTCTCCATAGCAGAAATACTCACTGATGCTGAACAAAGAAAATACAGATTACAGATTTTTAGTTATAGCACTACATTTCAAAGCTGCTTAAAAATTCTGCAAGGCAGATGATTTATTTGTCTATGTTTTATTATTCTGTGTAGGATATTTTTTTATCACTGTAGCTAGAATATTGTTCAGCAACAGCTTTGACAACTGCAAAAAGGAAGTTTCAAAATGTTTTATTCATCTAGTAAAATAACAGATGAAGGTTAAAAGCATATTTTGTAAGGTTGACCAGGCAAAAAATACAAAACTTTAAAAAAAAGTCAGATTTTGATCAGGCAAATTAAAGCCCTACAAGGACCTTTTCATTTTAGCTGGTGCCTGAGTGGACAAAAGTGGTGATATTTCCACCTCTCCTGCTGTAAAAACCTCTACATTTGTTTTTGAAGGAGTGAAACAAGACACACAGCTGTTTGCAGGATGCAAAGCAATGAGATAGTGTATCTTTTTGTTGCTGTATGATTGTTGGCTTTGTGGGTAATCCACCCGAACACGGACATTGAGAATAGTTTATAGAAAAAGCCAATTTTCTCCCTGATTTTCTTATTTGCTATTGTAGGTCATAAAGAGGCAGCAATATTAAAATGAGAATGTTTCATAACCAGTTGAAAAACTCCTTTCATTTAATTTTAAGACATCACTCCAAGCCCTTTTATATAAACATTCAATAAAGTAAAATAAACAAATTAATTATTTGTAAAAGTAATTGACGGGTAGATCAACAATTAAAAAAAAATGTTCGTTGCTGTCCTACCTTTTTATTGAAGTACATGAGTGGGATTTGCTTTCTTTTTTCTCTCCAGGTGCTCTGTCTTTCTACAACGCCAAAACTAAGCAGCTGATGCACACCTTCAAAACCAAGTTCCCGCAGCCAGTTATACCTGCTTTCATGGTGAGAAATGTTGCTTTAGAAGCATCTGTGTCCTCAAAGTATCATCCTGTGACCTCTCTGTCACTTTGCTGCCCCCTGCAGGTGTGGAACGGCAGTTTCTCAGTAGTGACAGGCCTACAGGTTCCCAGCATGGTGCAAAGCGGTCAGAGGAAGAACAGTGGCACCAGCAGCTCCAACGCCAGCCTCACCTAGACCCATCAGCTCGGACAGCTCGATGCTACACCAGCTCGATCTGATCACTGTCACCCGCTGCAGAACATCATCTCATCATGACGCCTGTCAAAACCATATCATGGAAGAGTTACATCACTGGAGTGCGATGGTTGAGCCTGTTTCTCATGTCTGTGCATGACAACATGTGGTTTTGGGAACAAGTGAGTCATCGGCGCCGTCAGTGACATAATCCTTCATATTTGGGACTCTGGTTGTTGTGGTTGCTTGGGGCACATTAGGTGTAGTCATACTAGTTTGTCACTCTCTACACATTCAATTAGCACTGTCCCACTGCTGCTAGAGCAAAGATTTAGCGCTGGCCGCTGCCCTTCCTTTCTTCCTTCCTTCCTTCCTTCCTGTCTGTCTTTCCATCACCAAAACTATCAGTTGTACTGTCATGCAGCCAGCTGCAGGTGCAGGGTCCAGCCCTGTCCTGCCTGCTCTCTCCCTGTGCCTTCTTTGTCATTTCCAAACTGAATGGCCAGATCGGGTTATCTAATCCGTACATTCATGCTGATATTTCACTGCAAGACCTGGTCTCCCTATTTCAGTTTAAAACAACGTATTGTGTCAGTGTCAGTATAACCTTGTAGCTTAGTGGTAAATATCATCTATTGAATCTGCCTCTATGTAACCCAAATAACAAGCTGCTGTTAGACAGAGCTGCTCAGTAGAATGTAGTTCATCACTCAATCAGGATTTATTCAACTTTTCCAGCAACTAATAGATCTTGAGAAATGAACAACACACATTATAGGGATGTTGTAGTTGAATTCTTGCAATGGCATGAAGACTTATCAGTATTTACTACATTTCATTTTGTAGTCAGGACCCACAATCAGTGTAAGTTACTGGATCCTTCAGCCTTCTGCTCAGCTTCTCTTAGTTTTAAATGGGTCAGTGTTGAGCTTCATCTGACAGAGTTCGAGGGGGTTTTCCTCATGCTAATGTCTTAACTTGGAGTCAGAGCCGTCAGACACGGCTTCAGGAATTTGGAAATGACTGTACTGTATACATTATATTCACTTGACTTGCACCCTAATACTTGTATGTATAGTATGTATGTGTCTGTACCTAATAACACCACTAAATCTGCAGAGAGATCCAGCTTATGAGTCGTGGGTGTGTCTGTCGTCACACAATAACAAATAGCTTGCCAGTAGCTACAGCTAACTTACTCTGGTGTGAGGATAAGCAAGGTTTAGGATCCACCAGGGATAGAAATGAAAGTGGTGGCCTCTGGAAATTGTTTACTGATGTTTGAAGTCCTTATTTGTGCACTCTGAGTAGCGTCCACGTCATACAACACATGGTAAAAGTGTCACTTTGCCCTATTGCTCTTTGTTCCCCTGAATGCATCTCCTGAATAAGTGTAGCCTGCAATGTTTTAAGAAGCGTCCAGCTGAGATTTATGTTACCTTTATTTCACATGTGGACAAAATGTCACAGTTTATTGTAAATACTTTGAATTTTCCACTATAATGTATCAGCTATTGAGGTAATAAAGGAGTGAGATCACTTTGCTCATAGACTTCATCTTTTAAACGAGGAAAGTAAAGCATTAAAAAGAGGTGCAACAAAAAAGTAGAGCAGCTACAGGAGATTGGAAACAGCCTGATTATTTCCAACTTCTGCCTCGCACATTTTAAAATCACTTGTTCTGAAAATGAGTTTGATTTCACTGATGAACTATTCACTTACATAATGAACTGTAATGAGCAGCTCATCTCTTCCTTCACTCGTGGCTTATACAAAGAGACAGTCATTTCGAGAGAAACACTATGCATGTATTTACATATAAACATCACATGCCAACCAGACAGAACATCCTGTTCGTAGTTGTTTGAAAAAAATATGAAATTGCACATGATAATGGCACTTTTAAAGAAGTAACTAAAAAACAACACTGATAAGGAAAATAACGTGAAGATAATGTGACAGGTACATGCCTCTTTACAGTCCATTCATTTGCTAATGCTTGTTGGAAAAGGGTGAATCAATAAAGTGTAAATCTTCAGAGAGGCCTCTCTGCTGACAGGCAGCTAGCGAGAAGTAGGAAGAGGAGGAGCAGAACCTCGATGCACAAGAGGACGAAGTCATTCATGTGGAAACACCGTTTCTCTGTTCCCCCGTATCAGTTCGTCGTGCAGGGACAGACTGGGAGGTGGCTCCTTTTTCGTGTGAGTGAAGGCGTTCAGAGACTCCCACCAGGAAACTTCTCACACTTTGCCTTCTGCTCAAACTTGAGTTTCAGCTCTGATATCGCTACGAGAGAAAACCGAGCATTTCAGATGACGCGCTTTAATAGTCAATCAAATCAACCAAATTTTCATCTAAAAAAGATGTTTCTAATCTTACTTGTTGCAAAAGTTAAGGTATTAATACTTGTATGTATAATTTTCTGGCTTCATAGTGAGGTCACGATGATGTCATTCCTGTAATGTCACGATAATATTTCAATCTATACAAGCTTTAGGACGTGTCTATATGATGCAGAAATACCTACAATACAAATACATTGCATGACATCATTTTCTGACTTCATTGTGATTTCTTCATGATGTCACTTGCACAACGTGATGTGTTGGAGAATCATTTTATTATCAACATGAGCTTTAGAACTTTATTTTTTATTATTTTAACAGAGATAGCTTGGAAAATAATTTTTTCTGATTATGGTTAATCGGTCTGACCTTTGACCTATTAGCTGTAAAAGTTAATCATCTGCAGTTACCCCCCCAAGTAATATCCCCAGTAAGTTTGGTGAAAATCCTTTCATGCATTGTTGAGTCATTTTCTACACACACAGACATGGGCAAAAATAACACTCTGCTTGTCCTGCTGCTGGTGTGCAGTTTAAATATTATGAATTGAACCTACAGATGCATCTGTGTAAAGTTGGTAAATGTCTTCATGTGGACTCACTCTGTCCTAGAGGGTCTGTGTGGCTTCTCCCCCTCAGATCTCTTGTTGAGGAGGCTGAAGTATTCAGGGTCAATTTGCGAGGAGCAGGAACTGGTGGTTTGGGGTTGGAAAGTTTCGTTAGCTCTATGGGAAACAAAAACAAAACAACAGGATTCAAAATCAAGTGGGACTTCAGTCACGCGGCAGATAAATGGATTGTGAGATAGAGCAATAAGAAAAAGGGACATACCTGGCAGAGGGACAGCTGGCTGCTCTCTCACCTTCACTGTTTGAACAGAGACATACATAAGCGGCAGCCATGAAAAAAATGGAGTCATACTAGTTTGCAAGACAGAAAAATAAATAAAAGAGACTGACTGGCAGAGTTAAACTCACACTCAACTGGCGCTGGTGCTTGTTCAGGAGTCTGTACTTTTAAATAAACTGCAAAACAAAACATGTTATTATTAATAATTGATTATGATAGGGTGGATATCAAATCTAATATGGTAAACAACAAGTGCTGTCACAGTGAAATCACCTAACCCTAAACTATCAGGCTGCTCTGAAGTCAACTGGTTGTATGTGGTTTTTGAAAATGAGCATTTAGAGAAAAGCATATAAAGTAAAATACAGGATAACAAGATTTATAGTGCACATGCTGTGGCTCTAGGGATGGATATTTCTGTTTGTCGGTTGATCCACCATGTTGGTTCAACCACAACCACTACACAAATGCCACCTGTGGAGAAAGTCTCACACAGACTTCTCATTTGTTTGTCTGCTTGAATCAAGTCCAGAGCGGAACAAAAACTCTGGAGAGGTATTTGTTCCTGCTTGATTAACAAGAAAACATGAGTGATTGTGTGGCAATCGTACCTCTACGTGATAACTGGAATATTTATTTTAAGTACAACCACAAAGTGAATTAATCAAACAGAGAGGGTTTATAATGTAAAATAGAAGATTATACAACACTATTGTTAAAAGATTCCAAGGTGAACCCTTTTGTAGGGAAGGAATTTCCTCGTCTGTTAACCTGAACCACAGAAAACAGGTCTGACAAACAGTTGAGTGGCTGAGTGTGTGTTGGTGCTTGTGTTTTTTTGACAATGTATTATTTTTTATTATTTGTAGGTACTATGCGTATTATTCTTTTTAAGTTGACACAGTACCTGGTTTTGGTGGCAAAGTTGGCACCTTTAGCTTTGACAAAGCCTGCTGAACACTTTTTTCTCCATTTTCATTGTCAGACCGAATAAAAACTGTAAAAAAAAAAAAAAAAGAAAAGCCACAACTTAAATCTTTGGTGAATGGAGATAAGATAAGATAAGATAATCCTTTATTACTCAATGACATTGAGGAAATGTGCTGTGTTGCAGAAGCAAAGAGGACAGTCAAACATTTTATAATTAAGTGCAATATGAACACAAGGAAATATACAAATATAGATGGAATAGAAATAATATATAGGGTATATATACAGCAGGATGTATACAGTATAACCAGATTGCACATTAGTCATTGAATTGCACAGATAGGAATGAGTATTGCACAGTCAAGTGAACCTGAGTGAGTTTGTAGTTGTACATACAGATGTTTTTCTCATACTGTTCCTCGATGATGAGCGGAGACAGAGCTCGATCAGTTGTTTCCACCAAGTAGTTGATCACATCTCGCAGTGTGCCGCAGGGAACCTGCACAGGGAGCAGCTTTTTCTCAATAACATTCAGCACATGCAACAAAACGGCTCTGACCCTGGTATCACTACACAGATAAAGCGTCATTAACCACAACGTGTGTTCACGTTCTTGCCAACTTCATCAATGATTGAAAATGTTTCATTAGTAATTAGTGGTAAGAAGGAAAACTTGTTTGGAAACACCCTTCCACTGCACGTGCACACACACATAAACATGCATAACTTTATATCAGCAGAGAGTCATAAAAGTGACAGTGGCAGCAGCATCACATCTGCTGCATTCACACTGTTCTCTGTGAAGTATTGTCACATTGTATTTTCATTGCTCCACTGTTTTTGCCAATAATAATCCACTTCTTTGCCAGCAGGTCAAATATGCAGCGTTACTTAAGATCTATGATAAAGCCCTATAGAAAAATACAACTGGTTCATTTGTTACTTTACTTCCCTGTCAAATGTTTGGCATTGCTAAAGCTCATTTAGATAAGCAGATATAACATTACAAAAAGGCAACGTCAGGCTACTTTATTTTCCATTTTACTCAAGGGCAACTGTCAATATCAACTGCAACACTAACACTGCAGAGAGCAGAGGGGCGGTAGAAACACTTACAGGATTGTCCACATCAATAGAAAAGCCCCCTTCATGTTTAGGAGTCACACGGTAGTGACTGAATATAGCACTGAAGGAGAAAGAGTCAAAAAGTCAGTCAAAAAACAGAGGAAACAAATTAACAATTGAAAAGTTTACAAACTGTCTAGGTCTATGAATGACAAACTGCAGTGTGTGTGTGTGTGTGTGTGTGTGTGTGTGTGCGCGTGTGTGTGTGTGTGTGTGTGTGTGTGTGCGTGTACCCGTTATGGTCTTGTCTGGTGGTGATAGCGAAGGAGTTTCCGTCACTTCCAGGCCTCATGAGCAGGTTTCCTCTCTTGCACTCTTTCTCAAGCAGCAGCTCTGCCTCCAGACGAGACACGCTGTGGTAACAACTGCAGAGATGAGACGAAAGGAAAAACATCACTCATCTAAAACTGAGATCAATAAAAAGCGGTTCACAAGAACTCCCAGGCAGATTGTACGTATGTGAAGTAAGTGTGAATTAAAACCTACATACGATCTAAGGTATATATGTACTCGCAGTCTGTAGATTTATTTTTGATGCTCAAACATGAATAAAAACTGAATTCACAAAGAGCAATCAAAGATTTAAAACACCTTCATTTAAGATTTTTTACTTTTACTTTTTCTATGAGTTTGATTCATTGAGGTTGACTCTACATTCCCTGATTAATTCAAGTCATGTATTGATTCATTGAATATTTGGAAAAACCACAGGAAAAACCTCACACATTTTCATGAGAATGCAAATAAGAGTTTAAGTGAATTATTAATGTTTTACCAGTATGCTTACATTATATATTTTGTCATTTTAACTTTATATGTACCTTTTGTATGTTTTGTAGTAAGTAAGTTACAGAATTTAGGAGAGGCACATTGGAAGGAAATCAAATATTGTCAGACCCATAAAGACCTTTTCAATTTCACAATTCTCTCTTCAGATATTAATTTAATCATGTTTTAATCCTGGTATCAGCTCTTTAAAATGGCTATTATATTAGAAAATCACCACTAACATCAGCTCATGGAGTCTGTGTACTCACGGTGGTAACTCTACTTCGAGGTTGATGTAGTAATTGGAGGTGACCTCAGGTGGAGCGACACATTTTAATCTCTCCTTCTCCTTCTCCACTGCCTCCTGCAGCATGTGGAACTGACCTGGTAGCAGGTTGAGGGAGGAGGGCACTGACAGCTGCAGGGAAACACACAGTTTGTCTCTTGTTAGTCATGTGATACAAATGCACCCAACTATCTTAAGTCTCATCCAACCCAACTTCAACCATTTAAACATGATTGAAGATGAGAAAATGTTCATTAAATGTTATGCATCACAGACCTGAGACACAGAGAGGATATAGCCCTTCCACAACTCACGAGCCTCTGTATTCGGAGCCTGTAGAGACATTAACAAACTGTGAATAAACAGGAAATAAAATAAAAGTGATGAACAGGATATTTCCTTAATGTTCCCTCACAGTGAATTTGATATTTCCATCTGGCAACATGAGGATGAGTCTGGCTGCGTCCAGGTTACGATCCTGGCTGCTGTCGTCTTTTACTGAGATCGTTCCACTGAGATTCAGTTTCTCTATGTACTGATGAAACACACACACAAGGGTTGGCTCAATATAGAATTTTCTAGTGAAAAAACCATAATCCTGTTATTCATTGATTAACCCAAATAACTTACATCAGCGTCTCTCTTGTCATTGAAGAAGTAAAGCATGTTTCCACACAGGCAGGTCCACAGGTTCCGGGACGTCTGCACAAACACACATTGAAACATACTGAGTAAAAAAATAACACATCAGACACAGAAAAATATCGAAACGGACATTGGTCAGCTGATAAATATTGGCAGATATCAGCCTCTCAAAAACATATTGGTGTTTATGTTTGCAGGAAGGAGACAATATGAAAACATACATTTTACAGAGTAAGCAATCATGAAAAGATATGCATTTATGTTTACATTTTACATTGAAATTATTATTTCCTAATTTAATGGCTTTATATTTGATTGTATTTGTGTTTACCTACATTTATTTATAATAAAATGTATGGTTTAACTGTAAAATAGCCAGCATCAATTACACCTCTTTGTCATGACAATCTGATAAGTACATCTTAGAAATAATTGCCAAATGTTTGGACACTGAATCTGTTCTTGGATTTGACTTGATGAGTCAAGAGTTTGTCACCACATTTAATGCTTCATCCTGAGTTGCTAATAACTGTATCACTGGATTAATTTGTGGGAGTGTAAGTGTGAATTTGGCATGAATCATAATTAAAGATCACCATTGTCTGTCTCAGGGCACAATGCCGCCAGCGCTGTGTGGTACAAGTAATCCAACAACTTTCCAGTCCAGTATTTATTACTGTAAGTTTGCACAGAGGATGGTCCCAATTTAGTCACAAACAAATCCCCTGATGTAACTGAGCTGCCCTGCTTTCATTAAGTATACACACCTAAAGTGTAAATTTGGATAAATCCTTCCCCCCTGTAATTTCATGAGCTTTCATCTGAAAGTGTAGAGTGTCTTATCAGTGATGACAGCAGAACAACCCAGAGGATTTCTTATTTGTAAAGCCTGCCTTGCCAGTTTGTTTCTTTACTTTTCTGTCAGGTTCAAGCTCACTCAAATCCTCATGGCACAGAGGGGTCAAAAAAGCAGTCAGACCAGTCAGAGACGCGGAAACGTTGCTCATAGTCTGCAGAAG
Organism: Paralichthys olivaceus; assembly: GCF_024713975.1. Classification (NCBI taxonomy): domain Eukaryota; kingdom Metazoa; phylum Chordata; class Actinopteri; order Pleuronectiformes; family Paralichthyidae; genus Paralichthys; species Paralichthys olivaceus. The sequence continues at coordinate 18,203,198 of NC_091095.1, read as the reverse complement.
ACAAAGTCCACATAACTTACAAGAAACTACATAATGACAGGCTGCTACGCCCAGAGAAAACAACACTTCACCGGCATTTAGCAAGGACTGTTCACGGTGTAGACCACTGCACTGGTTCAGTGGTTAGTAACTATTAAAAATGTCTTACACTGTTACTGTACAGTATTGTAATGTTGAGATTGAGAACAAGCTGGTGTGGGTGAATGAAAGAGTAAAACTACTCCGATAAAGTCAACATGAGGGCAGGCAGGCACGCGCGCACACACACACACACAGTCTGTCAACAGGTGATGAATGGCTCTGACATATAAAAAGTATGAAAGTTGACAGAAGTGTTAAGCACTTCCCTGGCAACTATACTGCACATTGTTGGGATACCCAGCTTTCATACTTTTCTTTGTCTCATATGAAGATATACAAAGCATCAGGTTTTTTTTTATGTTGAATGAATAAAACAAACAATCTGAAGACATCACATGTCAAAATCAAAAAAGATAGATGGATTAGAAAAATCTGATACATGCAGACCTTACGGTCATTAAACCACACTATCTTTGACAAAACACTTCAGTCTACATTTCAGGATCAACATACAATCTTTAGGCTTAAAAGTAACTTAGTAAGTTTTGAATTTTTCAGTTATTTTCATCGCTGCATCATCCGTCACTTTAACTATTATGCGACAATGTAAATAATTGTAAAAAATTGCTAGAAGCAGACTTAATAATCGACATTAAGCCATACAAACATTAATAAAAAAGCTTTACAACAAAAAAAAATACAGAAAATAGACACAAAGTTATATGTGAAATAATTTAAAAATCAACAATAACAATAAGTGTCTGTTCACAATCCATTCAGCTGTTGCATGCTACATTCAAAGACAACCTGTGCTGACTCTCCTGCAGTTGACAATAACATATCTCTGAGAAGTTACCTTGTCTTTGAACGACCTCTTCTCCAGGTAACCCTCATAGTAAGTGGGCAGCTGGCCTCTCTGTCGCCCTGCTCTCCTGGCCATGTCAAGGTGCTCGCTATAAAACAACCTGTTTGGTAGATTCTTCCATGAACACCTCAGCAGGTTCTGCTTCACTGAAGTTTCCTTGAGAGGGAAGAGGTTATGTGCCTGCTGCTGCTTTGACAGCCCGAATGCTGATTGGCCAGTGTGTGAAGTGGGTGGATGTTATTTGAAATTTCCACAGGTGAGTGTACCTGTGACGTGAAGGATGGAAATAACCTGTCTGTTTAGGCCTCACTGAAACTAAGGATGGTGTAGAGCGTCTCTGATCTTTTTCTTACTTTATAGTTTTATAATCATTAAGACTGAACTCAAACTGACTAGAGAAACTTGTGTTTAATTTAGACCGACTCTCAAGTCTTCATTTGGATTGGTTTTTAAATGTAGAGCCCAGCAGAGATGCTATAAATACTGTAGTATTTCTAGGAGGTAATTGTTTTCAACAAAAAGGTAAAAAAGGAGTGTAACTTTGTACTTATTGCTATTGCAAATAATAAAAAAAAGAACCCGAGCAGTGAAAATAAATGTTCAGAATATAAAAAGAAAACACTAATTTTATCAAGCTTATACAAAACCTGATTTCATTTTATATCATTTGATTATACAGAACCTGAGTTCATTTTATATAATTAGATTATATAGCACCTGAGTCTGTTTAATTAGCTTTTATAGCTACACAGTCCATTTTACATTATTTACTTATATAGCACATTAGTCTATTTTATATTATTAGCTCACATGAGTCCATTTTTTTTAGCTTTTATAGTGACTGAGACTATTAACATAATTAGCTTATATTCCTACTGAGACTATTTTACATCATTAGCTAATATAGCTACTGGGTGTATTTTATATTACAAGCTTATATAGCTACTGGGTCTGTTCTATATTATTATCATATTATTATAGCTACATTATTACCTTATACAGTGACTAAGTCTGTCAACAAAAGCCTTTGAGTAATTAATTTGCAGCAAGGTATTTTTATCTGGTAAAAGTATAATATCACATCATACAAGGTGTGGTTGTGATTGTACTTGTGTTGTGATCTAAACTCAAAGGTGTTGTGGCTGAACAGTAAAGTTATAAATTAGATAAGCTTGTCATTTACTGTCAACCTTTATTCAGAATATTAGGGAAGGGTCAGATTTTATAACATCACGTGATAATGTCACTTCCTTGTTTCAGTGGGAAAACATCGGCTGCTTTATACAGCTGGAATGTCACAGGGCAGTGGTGGTGTACTGGATGCGAATGATAAAGAAAAGCAGAACATTACAGGATCATGGTCTAGATGCTAACTGCTGTATTTCATATTTTAACAGGACAGGTGAATTGTTCATATGCTAGTGAATAAGTGAGAGGACTTCAGCGAGTGGGAGCTAAGCATGATGATGGCCCCCTCTGCTGGTTCTGCAAATGGACTTGTCAGACTAAATTAACTCACTTGTGAGTTTACACCTAACTAAAACTAATACAGTCTTAATTGTACCTTTATTACCTTTAGTATAGAGTTCAGATATTTTAGAGAGCTGCAAATTTAACTTATTGTAAGTAGCTTTCTGTTGTTTGTGACAACACAGACAGCTGCTTGTGCCTACTAAGGGTTCAGGGGGCAGGCAAATAAAGAATTAAAAACATTCTTTGTACACATTATATTTTGCAAAAGGGAACTTTCTTTCCATAGCATGTAGAGATGTAGAGCAGCTATTCTGATTCTTTGCAACATAATTGCATCGGGGTGCCTAAATGTTTGTTAAACTCTCAAGTAAAATGTCTTTTACTGATAGCTGGCTTTTAACAGCTGCTTTCCTTACTGCAACACTTGTATGTCAGTGTTTTTGCCAGTTTCACTGAGGATGCAAGGTCAGCTCCCACACACAGTCATGCACACATTCAAACCAAAGTAATGCAGAACCTATCAGCGTCCTGAGCTATGCCTGGGTTGGATTACAGGTAGAGAATATAGTGTGTGATGAAAATGTGAAAGTCACTTATTCAGCTCTCTCAGCTCTTGAGCCTGGACATGGATTAATCAAAACACTCATCTCTTACACAGTATTATGAACATCTAAATACAGATATGTCAATGGCCATGTCACATCATTACTATGGATTATTCCTCTGTAACTTCCTGTACCTGCAGCTACGTAGCGTACGTACCGGGGAGTCACGTGCTCTTCCTACGCTATGTGCGTATTGTCTCCTGTCATCTTGGCGCAGCTGCCTGGTTGTGCCAGGGGAGTGTTTTCTCTCAGCGCAGCCTCGGCGAGGTGATCACATCTGACCATGGGCAACAGAGACGACGAGTATGATTTCCTGTTTAAAGGTGGGAGACACCGAATCCGCTTGTAAATAACCTTCCTTTATCATAGCGAGCTGAGCGGTAGCTAAGCTCGGGCTAGCATGCCAACGGTAGCTGCGTCAACGTCAGTGGTCTCGATAACATCAGCTGGTGGTGGCAGCTAACTGTCGCTAGCCGCTAGCTAACCGCTCCCGACTCGGTTTTTCTAATAAACGTATTTAATTCAACATGAGGTCTACAGCCGCCGTTATCTGCGTGTGTTCAAACTGTGCTGCTAACGCTGTGTTTGGCTACATGTGTTTCACATTGAGGAGGACGTGCGGAGAGTTAGCCCTGCATGCTAGCAGCTAATCTAACGGGTGGAGCTGTGTCTCTTACAATAACTTTGTCATCGAGCGGGGAAGAGGTGAAAGTTCGGGATGTGAGCCGGTCACCTGAGGGCAGAAACTCACTCCTCCACGAAGAGGAAACTCAGTTTGAGTGTTCTGGTGAAGCGCCTGTTCAGAGGATCAACCTCAGAGCATGTTTCCTCTTTTACGCACTGATCTGTGACTGTCATTATTCACATGGTCCAGTCACACCTTGAGTTCATTTCCCTGACAAATGTTGCTCACTTCTCTAAGTTTATTCAGGCACATTTCCTGATTAGTGCTCAGCTTGTTATTGTGTTATTATATTCCAACACTCACCTGCTGTCAAACTCAGATGATGGAACCTGATTTAAGTTGTCCTGCTCTGAAGGGTTAGATCTGAAAAGATAAAAGCTCTTACCACTGATTTACAACCTGTATGAGATTAAGCTCTGCAGTTATTGGGAGAAGATTAATTTACCTCCAGCCAATGATCAACCACTGGGATTTTAACTTTCATAAGCTTTGTCACATCTGTCTTGTAAATGCAGTTTTTAAGCCCAGCAGAAAAAGAGGCTCAGCTCTACCGTGGCTGCAGTAACTCAGTGGAAGATACTGGCGACCTGTAACAATAGCAGAGGAACAAGAGGCCTTGAAAAGCCGCTGAGTCAGATTTCCCAGAGAGGTTTTTTTGGCAGCTTCTCCCTGCACGTCTCAGGGCAAAGTCTGCGAAGATAGAAGATTGCAACTCAAGTCAGAGCTTTGACTAAGGAGGCAATTAATGAAAGGCAACCTGTCTACCCACTGTGCATTATATCATCATAGTTGTTTGAAACATTTTGTGTAACTGTTAGTATCAGTGTTATAAATGAGCTCAATCTGGTACATTGATGTCAGTTAATGTTAACTCTTAAGTGGAGGATCAGCTGTAGTAGTAATACATGAGGCATTTGCTGGTGAATATGGGCTGAGTAAAATGTGCTCCACATGATCGCACAATAACTGCTGGAATTATTGAATTCTGTGAGACACATTTTCCTTTAAATTTCTTTTCTTTTTGTTGTTGTAGTTGTACTAATTGGAGACTCTGGAGTGGGGAAGAGTAACCTGCTCTCCCGGTTCACAAGAAATGAGTTCAACCTGGAGAGCAAGAGCACCATCGGGGTGGAGTTTGCCACCCGCAGCATCCAGGTGGACGGCAAGACGATAAAGGCTCAGATCTGGGACACAGCTGGGCAGGAACGCTACAGAGCAATCACCTCAGCGTGAGTTTGTGTTTTTTATATGCGAGTAAACAAGTGTTTACTGTGGGGAAAACCAATAGAGTTGATATACTTCTCTGTTTTTATGCTGTAACCAGGTATTACCGGGGAGCAGTCGGGGCTCTTCTGGTTTACGACATTGCCAAACACCTGACGTATGAGAATGTTGAACGCTGGCTGAAGGAGCTCAGGGACCACGCTGACAACAACATCGTCATCATGCTGGTTGGAAACAAGAGCGACCTCCGCCACCTCAGGGCCGTGCCCACTGATGAGGCCCGAGCCTTCGCAGGTAAATCACACCAAGTCCTGAAGTTATAAAGAAAGAGGAGTCACTTGGTTACATGTTGAAACTAAACATTTCTTCTCTTCCCACATTAGAAAAGAACACTCTGTCATTCATTGAGACGTCAGCGTTGGACTCTACAAATGTAGAAGAAGCCTTCAAGAACATTTTAACAGGTAGAAAAACCAAAGAGTCAGTGCAGTAAATCATGTAATGCACCTAGAACAATCCCTAAAGATCAGTGTTGCATATTAATTAGGTACTTTACTTGTATGCAAGTGAGATTTCTTCACAGTAATTACTTTTACATTAGTAACACATTGTAGTGCTCTCTCCACCCCTGATAATATGGTATGCTGAAGGTGTGTTATTCTATCTCATTGTAATATTAGTTACCATCACTTCCTTTTTGTGTACTTCTATACTTAATGTAATTCTCAGGAGAATGTAGTCTCTCTACCATAGAGTTGACTTTCAATCTAAGAACTCATTCAACATTCAACAAGCAGAACACTTAGGTTAATGTTTAACCATTCTTCTGTATTTTACTTCTAATGGGATGTACACTTGTGGGATGAGTTTTAACAAGTATAAACAAATGAAATGCATCATAATATGAATCTTTTCCTTGCTTTTCCCACTGCAGAAATCTATCGCATTGTGTCACAGAAGCAGATAGCGGACAGATCTGCTCATGATGAGTCTCCAGGCAACAATGTGGTGGACATAAGCGTCCCACCGACCACTGACGGGCAGAAGGGCGACAAACTCCAGTGCTGCCAGAGCCTGTGACCCTCAATCCCACAATCCAATGGCACTCATCCTCTACTCCACATCCACGCTGACATCACATCACCTGAGCACTTTCTATCACTGGAGCTCTGCTCACAGCTGACTCCTATATCACTGTATATTTCTTTCTTTCATTCTGTTTTGTGTCATACTTTTGAACTCACCCATTGCTCTTCTCTTCTGCCATGAAAGAAAACAAGAAGCCTTTATGTCACTTGGTCAGTCGAACTGTTCCTGGAATTAATGTGAAGGTTCCTGTGATGCAGGGAAGAGGCGGGCGTCGCTGTCTTAGAGATTCCTGAGGTTGTTTGAACTCTACCGACTCACCGTCATGCACAGGGAGGTTGTGACACTCATTTCAATGGATACCACTAGATGGTGCTGTGTAAATAAACCATAGGCAGTTACTTCAACCTGGTGAAGCAGTATTATGCCTTTTGACAGTGTGGTTCTTACTCTCTTCTTACATTGGTTAAGTTGTCATGCCAAAAACATCCTCATGAAGTATTTATTGAAGAATACTTGGCTTGATTTGTCATAGCTTTACTTTCAGTGTAAGAACTGTAAAAAAATTTACAATAAAAGTACTGGAGTACAAATTTTGTGTATTTGGAATATTTTGAGCACCTCTATTTTGCAGAATTTCCATTTTTATTCCACTTTATTCAGAAATTAGTATGGTAGTTCAGTTTAGTAGTGGTTACTTTTTAGGTCAAGATTTAAAATGTGATCTGTTTTTGTAATATGCTGCAGTGTTAGATTAAACACACCAATACTACAAGAATAAATTAGGAGAAATAAGCTTGACATTGACAACATTAAAACGCTGCTTGCCTGCTAATGCATCAGTTATAAGAATTGGATTACACTTTGGAGGCAGCTCTGATTCAGGAAATAGAGAGGATTGTCCACCACCAAGAGGGTTGCTGGTTAAATCCCCTGCACCTCTAGTCTGCATTCAGTGTCCTTAAGCAAGACACTGAACCCAAAATTGCCCGACAATGGTTGCGACAGTTTGTAAGTCGGGAATATTTGGAATATTTTATACTATGTTACCTTACTGTGATTCAGTAGAACCTCTGTCAAGCTGATTTCAGCATTTTAGTAAATAAGATAAGACAAGATGTCTTGATAACATGGGACCTGTGCAAGTAATTCCACAGTCTACATCAGGGTACTCGGCTCAAGGTTATGGTACAGTGTGTATCCTCCATATCTGAGGGTAAACTAGTGAGGTAGAGAGGCTGATCTTATCCTCGTTTATCACCAGAGCCACTGGAAACATTCCAGGATTTTTGGAAGGTTTTTCCTTCATGGAGCGAAGAGACCAACATGAAATAGTGTTTTTCTAAACTAAGCTGCTTATGTCTGCTAAATGCAGCGGATCGTACGAGGAGATTCTGTGACTCTCCATGGATCTAGCAAAACTTGATATCAGCAGTTGTTTTTCTATCAGGATTAATGGCCTCATAGAGCTGTGGTCAAAAACAGACTTACACTAATGATGTCTCATCCTCACTGGGCTGAGACGATGATCTGTAAACAGCTGTATCATAAAAATCACAGTCTACACTATAGCGTAAAAGATAAACCACACTCTGCCACACAGAGGTCTTCACATGAAAATACAACCACAGAGCAAAGAACTACTAGAAAACAAAATGCACAAGTTCATTTTCACCCATCATTTTTCATCATTTTTATTTGCTTTGCAAATAATTCTTGGCTGATTGCAGGTACCAGGGTTAAGTGAAGACATCTTTCTTTTTTTCCACAGCACACCATAAACAGCATATTATTGGCAAGTGTGAATACTGAACTGCAACAAATGATACAAACATTAACATCTCCACCCTCCAAAAAAAGACATGTAGAATTAAAATATTACACAAATGTCATATCATAAAACAACATTAGAAACATCTGCATGTTTGTTTGAGTTATAAACGATTTAAAATCCCTTTGTGAGTTTGAGCTGTGGAATCTATATAAAGAAACAATTGCATCATGGTTAATGTGTTATGAAACTCTTTGGAGAGATGAGGAGCTCTGATAACTCTGACATGAACAGACAGGTATTTGAAGGAGGGACAGTTCTGCATAATTTGAGGGAAACTTTCAAAACAGAAAACACCATCGATCTACATTAAAATCCAGTTTCTTGTTTTTAAGCTATTTTAAATCATCACCTCTTTGCCGTGAATCAGTGCCCCAGTCGACCCTAATGCCTGAAGCAAAGCCTTGTTTATGACAAACAGTAAACACGGATGATCAAATGACTCATAAGCTTGTAAAGCAGGCAAGGCCCCGGGTGCATCGGAGTATTGCAGGATATAATCCTTCGATCAATTAAAAACCCAAACAAAAGATTAACTGGGGCAGAATGTGGGACACCACACCATCAGCTCAATGTTCCAAAGGGTGATGTTAGTCTGGTGAAGCCAGGGCAGGGAAATAACTAGAGCCAGACCCATTTGTTGGATGACCCGCCGTTATGTGCCTTTCAAGAACATATCAGTATCAGCTTTGTTTGTTGTATTAAGCTTTTATTTTCAAGAATAAACAATGCAGAAAAGATGAGTATTCACGTTTAACGTTAATGTGACAAATTAGATTTATTTTCTTTAAGATCCGTATATTTGGTTGTATCGGTAGTTTTCTTTTAATTTATTGTTATTCATATTAAAGTTTATACTCAAACTGTAGAATATCAAGCCTCAGTCACCTTTCTTTGTCAAAATGTTTTGACAACATCTCAGGAATCATTGCCACATTTTTTTTTAAATCAGCTGGTATATCATGATTTGAAATTTTTTACTCCCCAATAAGGGGAGCTCTAGAAATAACAGCTACAAGTGACTGGTAGTGTCACATAACAAACAGATCTGGTCAATTTCCCATCAAACACCACCACTGTGACGCACTGCGCTCCAGTGACGCTGCACAACAGCCACAAAGATCCACTTAACTTGTACTGAAATTTCAGAACACAAAGTGCTTGACAGCCATCACAGTGCAGGAGGAAAAACCTACGGATGCTTATAGACAGCCACGAACCAAAATTCACTCTGAATTGACATTTTAAAAACATCTCTGTGACTTTGCCATGCCACCACATACCAGTTTAACTCAATACATTGTTCAAGCCTGATTGTTAATAAAGAAATACATATACATTAAATTAAAGACATTATCAACGCAAATGTGCATAAAATCCAGACTACAGGACTTTTATAAAACAAAATTAAGCAAAAGCATGATAAGAGTATGTTAATCAAAACAAAAATTAAACAAAGTCACAAAGTTATAACTGCCACTGCACTGAAGACAAAATGAAATCCAAAAGCAAATGATTATTTTGAATTAAATTAAACTTTAGCTTGTAACAATAACAGCCATTACAGATTTAAAGCTCGCCCCATTGCTCTCAATGCCTCCTGTGTTAAGGCATGTTTTAAATTGCATCCAACAGAATTGCGCAGCTATAAATGAAACTAAACCCTGTAAGACATACACAGTAATACTGAACTCTGAGCTTAGCACCTGTATGTCCTCTAAAAGGATGCTGTGTTGTTTTCTTAAAGCCCATGTGTTAGTGTCTATGGCCTGCATCAGGTCCATGGACTGAATCATTTTCATTTTAACATTGTTTTACAAATGTTATTGGAGTTTTCCCCTTTAACCCTCTCACCCTGTGGATGATTCACATTGTGTTTAATCAACCTTCTCCTCATAAACCAAATTACATGGAATGAAGAAATAAATGCTTTCAAAGTCGACCACATTATGACGTGGAAATCTGGAAACCAGGCTCTGGTTTCAGGTTTTTTTTGCCTCTGAAATCAGAGAATATCTTCTCTGACTGGTCTGTTATCAGCCACTCTGAGTGACCTGACTTACAGCTGCACCAAACTATATACAAGAGAGAGAAGTGAATTCTCTCTGCCGTCCCAATCACAGCCAGAACGAGCTGTTCTGGTCAGTAACATCACAATGTAACACCTCCTCAAGAAGACAACATCCATCAACAGGGTTTTTCCTGGCCGAAAATTAGGTGGGGGTGGTACTGAGCCGTCAGACCAGGGGGTAACAAGCCCGAGCAGACACTCAGGGAGCCAGTCTGCTGATAATGTTCATTTTGGGTCTTTTCATACATATTTGGACCATAAAACAGTGATTCTTTACAGTTTTCACCAGCTCCGTCAGTAATTTAAGCTACCATACGTGTATCATTCAGCACTGCCAACCGAATCCAGCCCTTTCTGCCCAGTCTGAGTTTACACACGTGTCTGATCATTCCCTCAAGTTCCGGGACTGTCATACAGAAGCTAAGCAATTCTTTCAGTGATGAATTTGGCCCCGGACAAACGTGATGACTTTCAGCAGTTTCCAATGTACTAGAATTTTGTCGGGAGGTGGAGGCGGCATGAAATTTGACAGAGGCGGCGGCCTCGCAATTCTCTATGCAGTGAAAACCTTGATCAAATGGACTTAAAAGAGCATGTGAGCATCTAGTGGCCTGCTTCAAAGAAAAGACAAAACAAAGTTTACTCAGATTTGGCCTTTGTGGTGCTTGCATAATGTGTCCACCGATCACAGTCATGGTTGGTGGGTTAAGTTTATGTCAGATTGGCAATAGCACTAAAAATCACCACTTCAGAAACAATGGTTAAACATGACCTGATGTGACGAAATCGTACGATTTTTTTCATCTATATCCCTGATTGTTGTGATCATGGAAACTACACACGTATAGAAATATGAATTCTTATAAAAAACAAAGCAAAATCTAAACAAAGAGCTCAAAGTACTTCAACAGGCCATCAATACTGATGTTTGAGTACACAGTACCAGCCACCAAACAATGCTCGTGGAAATGCTCCTCTAAAAGCCATATTGATGGGAGTTTTCTCAATTTATATAAATATAAAGACCTACTTGTTAAGTGCTGATAATACAAGAACCTCTGTGAGGACATTGTTAAACCCTACTTCAGTAGGAATAGTAAATCTGTTCATTCTTCTTGGTTTAAAAAAGACTAATTACACAGTAAAAAAAAAAAAGAAAAATCCCCAAATAATTATAGACAGTAGTTGCATGACTGTCCATGTTGGCGGAGGTCTCTTTATGTACTGTGGCGACCTCGGAGTCCACAGTGTTTTTATTGCACAATCTCTGGCTTTGCGAATGTTGCGCTGCCATCCGTTCTCAGCTGAGATATGAAAACAGATGCAGAGAAAACACTGAAACGTGCCAAAAAGTGCGAAACCCAAAAAGTCTGATTTCCGACAGCGTACTAACATCTGTACTGTGAAACGTGAGTAAATCAAAGAGCTGAGCTTTTCAATGACTGCTTGAAATAGCTCCTATGTATTGCATGCCCAGATGTGACATGAATCTAAAGGTTACACATGTTCATCGCTGCAGCACAACAACGAATAGAAAAGTTTACTCTCTGAAGCAGAACATTTGAACGTCCATTATACAAGTGAGTTTGGTCCATCCCTTACTTTACTTTCATTATTAGCTATAGTAACCATCACATCGTGGATCATAAGACTGAACAAGTCTTTGTTAATGTCTCTGCTCGCTTTGGTACTGTTCCATTCTTCAGTGCCTTTGCATCAGCTCTGTCAATGACAGACTATTTAAGTGTGCTCAGTGCAACACCCACACAAGGACAGGTTTTATTAAAAAAGGAAATGTGAAAAAATAGGGACTGATGGGATAAGGAAATAAAAGGGAAAAGATCAAATAAAAGGCCCACGAGTGCTCGTTAAAAGTCTGGCAGGCATGACGCACTGAGAATAAGCCCCAACACTCACAAAAGACACTTCTTCCATCGACCAATCCCACTCAGTCTCATACTATACTCTCATTGGCAGGCTTCTTCATCAGTTTACTGGAGAGCAAAGAATGCTGGGAAGAGTTAGACTCCTTGGCTTCAGGTATGAGCAACCGTACTCTCTGATTTGTTCTTCTCCACTCAGAGTACAGCTGACAGTGGTAGCGGAACGACACCTGCACAGACAACCAGGAAGGAAAAGGAGGAAGAACAGGACATTCGTTATTGACATGTATTTTAAAACCTTTTCAGGGTAATACTGGCTGCATGACAGTAATACTACAGCCATGTTTGTGAATTCATTTACCAGGGTCCAGAGAACGTAGATGGTGAAGAGGGCGATGGTGAGGGCGATGAGGCCGACCGCCTGCAGCCAGCTCCCCAGCTGAAGGTGGTCCTGAGCGCCCCGCAGACACAGCCAGCCTGAAATGGCTGCCAGTGGTGTGATAAACAGGAAGCATATCATGTCACAGAACAGCGTCCTCTTCTCATTACGAGGGCCGGGGTCCCGCAGCCACTGTGGGATTTAGAATTGGACAGGAAAATAGAGAGAGAATATATCCGGGTAAAAAGAGAGGGAGGAAGACAAGGAGAAACAGATCTTCAGTCATTCAAGAACAGAAAAGTCGTACTGTTATAAAACAGCAAGCAAGCAAGCAGAAAGATGAGAAGTAGAAAAAAAGCTGCTTCACATTTAACATAAGCACAATTCTTTTCACACGGCAGCTCAGCCAATGAGAATAAAAAGGGAAATAAGGAAGATTGATGCAGACAAGGCAAAGGACATTGACCTTTGTTACCTCTGTGAGAGGCCGTGGTCGGCGCTCGATGCTGAACTCTGTGTGGCAGAGCTCACAGTAGCTGGTGTTGGAAGATGACAGCCACTTCTCCAGGCAGCTCTTGTGCACCGCCCCCAGGGTGCCTGTGCAGTCACAGGGGGACAGGAGACACTCGCTGTTGCCTCCTTCGTGGCAGATACGACATATGGGACCATCACTGTGGCAAAAAAAACTAAATCTGAAACAGCTTTTCAAGCAAATACAATCACAGCACTGAGTCAACTCCACACCAGGTAATTAATCAATGTATATTTACTTACTCTGAGCGAGAAGAACGAAAACTCTGTTTGTGTCTAGGCTCATTAAGCTCATTTATCAATCAGGAGGTGTGATACAGCACAAAATATATCTTTGTGTAGTGCTAAAATATCATTACTGTTTACAACATTACATCCTGAAAATTAGATTAAATCTAGAAAACTTAAAACCAACTTTTGTCTGACCAAAAGTGGAGGCCTTGGTCCGGATCACACTGCACCGTGGTTTGGTTTGTTTGCAGCGTGAAAACATTATTTGTTTAGTTTGGGACTAATTGCAGGAACCTGAGACAGGATATAAACAATAGACGAAGGAGACAAAGAAGTGGAAGAGGCTCGCAGGACTGTCTTCTTCGTCTTTGACTAAGTAATGTTTTAACCACGAGGAAGTTCATTTTGCTGGCAGTGACGTCATCATGATAATACAGTGGAAAAGAAATTAACATTAGAAATACATCGGTTCATTAGTTCCAAATACTTTTTGGAAAAAAGTTTTGTGGATACAATAGATTTTGACAACATGCCAGCATCAGCTACAAGCCCTTCTTCAAACAACCTCAGACAGTCTTACCTCTGTGAGGCCATGGGTTTGAGCACAGACGACAGCATCCGTCCATCAATGGCCGTGACCTGGGTGACGTACAGCGCCTGGCACCCGTCACTGCCTGACTCCTCCACGCTCTTCCACAGACCCGTGCCGCTGGCACAGTCACACAGAGAGCCAGGAAGGTGGCAACACCCACCCGTCGTCATGGTTACGCTGTCCTGATACTGGCCCTCCAGATGGAGGTGAGGGTCAGACGAGAGGGATGAAGGAGGGAGCAGAACGTACAAACTCTGCTCTCCTGCAGCTTGGGTTAGGTTTGTTTCTATAAACAGAGAAAAACAGACAGAGTCAACAGCTTTCTCATATAATCAGTGTTGTTTTATACTATTTTATACTATCAAGAAGAATTTGGGGATAAATGAGCCTGACTAGCAATTTCCTCAGAGCAATGGACTGTGATACACTTATTTCATAGCTTTAATTATTAACTACTTAATAGATTGGTTGTCAATATAAATATAATAATCAACAAATAAATCATTATGCATTATTAGAGCTATCAGCATTTAGAAAAATTAAAATTAGCCTTCACCAGGAACAACATTAAACTGATCCTTACACATGATGTATCAATATTTACAATTCAGTTACAGCATATTTTGAGATAAAATGCAAAATGAGTACTTAAGTACATGTATACATATTTTTACACTATGGAATTGCTACTTAAATACTTTTACTTAAAAACAAAAATCCCCACAACTGGACAATACAACGAACAATATAATATTACAGGACAACAGTGACGGTATAAAATTGCAATAAATTATAATATAATACAGAAGCTAAAGTGAGACGATATTTGCACGCTGCCTTAATATCAAACTATAACAGAATAACATAACAATATTATGATTGGTCCTCGATGCTCCATTCCTGTGTGAAACTGTATTCTGCTTGACTCTTCTGCTTGAGCTAAATACTGTATGAAAGCAATGATAATCAAAACCAGCAGTCATATTATTATTATATTAACACTAGTGTGAAAATATTATGATTTTGTCAATTCAGTCCAGTTCTTGCTTCACATTGCTTTATGACATAATTCCTCTAAGACTTAATACACCGAAAGTGACCTGACATGTGGAAATAACTCCGAACATCTACAGTCATTTAAAAGAAAGCTGCCCAGTCGGAGTCGGGCCAATTGGCCCAAAGCGTCTGCTAATCCATTATAAAAGCAAGTGTGTTGGTGTGTCAGTGAGTGCAGCAGACTGATAAACAGCTGTCTCTTCCCCCTCACTAATGATAAGAGAACTTCAATGACGACAGAATTTTCTACAGCCTGTAGTTAATTCATCTTACTGTCTGCAAAAATAGTGTTGTCTGTACAGTGACAGATTCATTACAAATGGATATTCCTCCAAGTGTAATGTGTATTGTATTGACATATTAAACACAGCAGGAATAATAATAAAACATAAAACAAACAGCCTGAGTCTGTATTTCTTTGAAATGTTGAACACTAACTTTTATGGTAATAAACAAACCAGTGTATTGGTCAGGAGTAAACACTGGGTTGTTGTTGTTCACATTAGGCCCGACTCTCTGAATACACGTTGCTGCATTACTCCAGTCTTTATATGATCCTTTGTACTTAACGCTGCTGTTGTTGTGCGTGTTTTTAAACAGGAGGTTTAACATGGCAGATGGTGCAGAAATTCTGGTGCTAATTTATGGGATTTGTGCCTTTAGTCTGTTAAACCTCCTGATGAAGAATGAAAAGAAGAATTTTCATTCCATAGCTGTTTTTATAACCTTGCTGTGATGATTTGATAATCAGGTAAAATATTCATCTGAACGGACAAATAATAGGTTCAAATGGTTAAAAAACATTATGTTAATAGTTAGTGTACTGCATTCAGTATTTTCATCATTGTCGTCATTTATTTTACATCTTTAAATGTACATTTGGATGCTTTAGATACTGAATACCAGACCAATAGAATGCAAACATCATAGATTATTGTAAGTAGAAAACATTATAGTAATGAGTTAGGCAGTGTAGGCCCTCTAGGGGATACTTTAAAAATATTTGGGAGAGCCCCTCTGCAGTTTTTGGGTGGCGATGTTAAAAATACATTTGAATAATAAAGTTTTTTGAGAAATAACTCAAAAAACACAGCTCTATATTGAAAAGAACATTTTAAAATACTTTTTTAAGACCTTTCACTGTTGATAACAAATTGAAAAATATTGAGTTGAATTATATTGTGAAGTGATCTATAGGAACTTTAAGCCTGAAGGCCTGAACTTGACCTTACACAGGTCCCTGGTCAGATGTTAAAGTGTTAAGACTGCACATCACTGAATGGAGACACTTAATTAACAGGTACAATCCCTGACCCAGAAAAACAAGGGGGGGAACCATATCTGAAGTCATTGTATTCACACCTTGTGATGCATGTAATGTAAATACACAACTTCAACAACTCGTATACAGTATTTCCATACACTTGACCCGAATTCCACAAACACATGAGAATGTGACTTACATCTGAATATAGTGATGGACACGTGTCTGGAAAAATAGACCCAGCTCACAGATTAAAGAAACATTCTCACTTCCATTGCGACTAAAAGCAGCTATTGTTGGCGCAGCAGCCAGATGTTACCGCTTTGGATCAGACTATCATCTGGCGCAGAGGGTTGTATCACGTCAATATCTCGAAATGCTGCAAAACCGAAATGATCTGAGCCTAACGGAGCTGTAGATTTACAGGTGAATGGCACAGGCTGTACCAGCTCGAGTTTGTCCACATGTGGTCGCATCACCCGGGATATAAACGCGTTCACTTGTCACATCTGTGCTGTGTGCTAGCTGCCACTAGCCACACTGAGCTGCTAACTGAGGAAGTAAGAACCGAAACACAGCTCCACTCACCCGTGTCGTCTTCTCACTGATGCTTCACCTCGACAGACATCACCGCCCCGCTGTCCCCTCACCGTGTCCTCGTCTCATATCACTGTGTGTGGTTAGTGAGCGTGACAGCAGTCCGCCGGGTGATGTTAGAAACCCTGTGCAGCTCCGTGCTAACACAGCTAGCGGCTCTCTCGGTTGATAACACGGAGCGGGCCACACTTCCGCTTCCCCCCGAGCTTTAAATACACAGCAGGCTCATCACCAGCTGTCTGACTGCTGCAGAGAACACATGCACACAGACTGTGAGACACTGACACACAGACACTGACGCTGAGACACTGACAGTCGGCCAGGATCAGACCCACCACTGCAAACGTCACAGGGAATAACAACAGCTTTACAGAGGGAGGGGCCAAAACACACCAGGGGCTGCCTCACTGAGAGGCAGGTCAACAATAATAATAATATCATCATGTTAATAACAATATCACCATGTTAATAATAATATCATCATGTTAATAACAATATCACCATGTTAATAATAATATCATCATGTTAAGAATAATATCACCATATTAAGAATAATATCATAATTTTAATAATAATAATATCAGAGGCAATTTGTCTGTGCAATATTAATGTTAATAATCATGACTCTAACAATAATAGCAGAGGCAAAGATTATTATAAAAATAATAATGTTTTAAGGAGGGTATCCTCACTTATTCTAAGTCAACACGCACTATTTTCACATATTTATTTTATAGAGCTGGTTTTACATCTGCATAATAAATATGAACTATTATTTACAATGAACAAAATCATGTAAAGCCAGGCAGCAATAAACTCAACTCATTTATTCACATAATACACCTAGTTTGTTCAAATTAAGCAGTGTTGAACTGCAATTACAGTATTTATTTTGAAACCAACTATCAATACTTGAATCAACCACTTGACTGTCACCTTTGCTGCTGCGACACAACGTATTTCTCCACCGTGGGACCAATAAGGAATTATCTTACCTTATCTTATCCTAATTGTAAAAGGCCTGTCCTGGGTGCATAGAGGTAATGAAGTGTTACATGGTTGTGTTTGCTGTAATGGTGGCAGGTTATTATAAGTGCAGATGAGTTAAGTCAGACTGTCAAGTGAGGCAGCACACTGTGTACAAACACTGACACTAAGATCACACGTCCAGTTGACACTTGAGTTGCTAAAACAACAGCAGCAGACACAGTGTTGTGCCCTGGGTACAGAGTGAGTAATGCATCCCAAAATAAGCCTGTCTACAGTCATCTACATTGTGTGGTGTTCATTCTACAGGAATGGTTGTAAAAAAGGCTTGTAAAACAAAAACAAATATGGCTATGTAAATTAGATTTATTTATGATTCAGTATCTTCTGTGCAAACAATCTTAGGTTTGCTGATTTTACATATATTGTTTGAAGAAATGTGAAATATCACAACAGACATGATGCATCAGATTTATCACACATGACAGCATTTCTAGCAGATGGGTGAAGAGTGGCATTTCAGCCAACCATGTAAACAATTTGCATTTCTCATTTTCAGTTCCATTTTCCAGCTAAACTGTGTCTGGCTTCAGAGAAGTGTTTTCAATCTATATAACAGTGCATTTTGTTCTTTTCAGCCAATGCCTCCCTCAAAAACTATAGGAAATGTCACCTAATAAGGAAGTTGTAAGGAAGGAAGAGTGTATTTAAAACTATAAGGTGATTTGTTTCACTGAAATGTTTGTACATAAGTGCAAGAAAGATTTTCATTTTGACATCCTGATGAAAGAATTTGGACCTGAGCCAACTCACTTACAGGAACTACCTAGTGTAGCTTCTGGGTTCTAATCATTTCACAATAAACAATCACAATTTTTAACAATACTTTTGCTATATTGCATTACATTTTTGCCAAATACAGATTATCTGTCATCTTAGCAGCTGCAAACACACTTGCAAGAGAAAATCCAAAACTGATATCAATTGCATCTGTGTCCTTTGGTATCTTTGTGCACTAAGATTAACATTCACACATGCAAACACAAATAAAAACACACTTGCCCATAGTAAGTCTGACAGTCACAGCCAGTCTGGTCCCTGGCTCACGCTAACTTAATGCCACGGTGGGCACAGGGCTGGGAGGTGGAAATAAAAACTAAAGAGGCGACCAGAAACTTCAGAAAGAGTTTAAATGAATACTCCAAAGTACTGATGCATCACAGGTTTCTCATCTCCTTTTCTCCATCCGTACTGCATGATTGGCAGAGTCAGGTCTACCAGACATTAAACTGGGATTCCACTTTAGCAGATCATGTCATGAGTCTGTATCCTCAGGCTGAGAAAAGGAGGCAAGTAGAAACGACTTGGAGCACTGGTAAACATGCCAAGTAATCCTTCACCGTTCCTGCAACAGGAGCGGGTCAATAGGACCATAGAGGTGAGTTAATTAAAAAGAATTGTAGTTTACTACAGCGTTGAGATCAGCCCCATGATAGGAAACACTTCCCCCCTTTCAAGGCTTTAATGAGGCCATACAATTATAGAGACACAGGCTCTCCTGAATTCAGAGGAAGACAAATAAACAATGAAAATCAAAGAAGAAACCAGCAAAAAGGAATGTCAGCTACAAGAGTCTTGGATCAGATGCATCTAAACCAATGAGAGGATCATGTTGACAGCAGCATGACAGAAGGAGTAAAGCAGAGGCAAAGAAAGGAGGGACTGACAGAAAGAGGAAAATACAAGTATCACAGGCTTTGACAGCAGGGGAGTTTGTTGCCCCTCTGCCCATCCATTGTAGGGGGGACGCTGATGTCCACTACATTGTTGCCTGGAGAATCATCATGTCCAGATCTGTCCGATATTTGCTTCTGAGATACAATACGGTAGATTTCTGTGATGAAAATAAAAACAGGGAGTTAAACAAGCTTGATTGACGTCAAGCTGCACATCATATCCAACACTTCAACACTTTTCTTACCTGTCAGGATGTTTTTGAAGGCTTCTTCTACATTAGTGGAGTCCAAGGCTGAGGTTTCAATAAAGGAGACGGTGTTCTTTTCTGATGACGAGAAAGAGAAAAACATGTCATCTAAATGTGAACACCTCGGATAAGAACATTCGAGGTTAACAGAAAATTCTTTAAATAAGTGTTTTGTGTAATTGGTGTAACTGAAGAGTGTTTCTTGATAACTGAAATCTCCTTTAATCACATGACTTTATTCTAAAAGCAGTGTAGAAGCAACACCAACCTGCGAAGGCTCGGGCCTCATCAGTGGGCACGGCCCTGAGGTGGCGGAGGTCGCTCTTGTTTCCAACCAGCATGATGACGATGTTGTTGTCAGCGTGGTCCCTGAGCTCCTTCAGCCAGCGTTCAACATTCTCATACGTCAGGTGTTTGGCAATGTCGTAAACCAGAAGAGCCCCGACTGCTCCCCGGTAATACCTGGTTACAGCATAAAAACAGATAAGTACATCGACTCTATTGGTTTTCCCCACAGTTAACACTTGTTTACACGCATATAAAAAACACAAACTCACGCTGAGGTGATTGCTCTGTAGCGTTCCTGCCCAGCTGTGTCCCAGATCTGAGCCTTTATCATCTTGCCGTCCACCTGGATGCTGCGGGTGGCAAACTCCACCCCGATGGTGCTCTTGCTCTCCAGGTTGAACTCATTTCTTGTGAACCGGGAGAGCAGGTTACTCTTCCCCACTCCAGAGTCTCCAATTAGTACAACTACAGCCAAAATACACATCCCATCTCCTTTAATACACGTCACAGAGAAATTGTTCTCATGTCGTTTTAAAGCTCTTAGTTAAACAGTATGATCCCCAATTAAAAAAATAACAGTGCTTCAGTCCAGCCTGTGAGGAACTTAAGTCATTAAAGATGAGACCATTGCAGACTATAAACAAGATCTACACACAGGAGGGTCCTGGGTCTTCCTTTCATTCTAGTTGATATTGTATTGAAGAGATGGACCTCATTTCCCATAATCCTCAGGGGTGACCTCATAAATTGGATAAAGTAATTGTTTTATAAATTAAATTTTCTTGGAATAAAAAGAGTCATTTTTACATTGTGGTTTGAGCTTGAGTTAATTTCAGTTTTTTCTTTATGATTTGTGTCACATCCACTTCTCACAGGGACTATATCCATTACTGTATATAAAATAAACTGACAGGAAGTGAGAAGTTAGCGATCGACAGCCACACAGACATGCAGGGGGCGTTACACGAGTTAACTCTTGAGGGAAACAACATGTACGGAGCAGCCATTGTATTTCTCTTCAGGTGAACGTTCTGTGGTGTCAGGTGGTTGTTTTTAACGAGGCCAGGCATGTAGCTTCCATGTTAGCATGCTAGCGACTTAACTAAACTCAACGTTAGCCTGCTGATTCACTAGCGCAGACCAGCAGCAGTGGGCTGGTCGGTTTGCGATGTTAAAGTGTAGACCACTGAACATGAGTGGCAGCGATGTCACGTACAAGTGAACGGCGGAGCAGCGTGTAGCAGCGGCCGCAGTTAGCTCGACGGTCAGCAGAAATCACGCTATCGATCACCACTCTGCCACTGGCGGAGCTAACATTAGCATTAGCGCTGGTTCGCTGGTGGACTTCCTCATCGGACAGCCACAGAGAGGAGGCTCGTTCGTCCACGTTTACAGAAGAACTCACCTTTGAACAAGTAGTCGTACTCATCATCTCTAGTTCCCATCTCAAGACACGGTTTTATGGACTTTTCAAATACTTTCTAAACAACAACAACCCTCCGCACCGGCTACTATCAGGCACCGCCCTCAGATACAGGGCACGAGCACGTGAGGTCAGCAACGTCCACTCGCACCAATAGGAGAAGTAATCCTATTGACTGACAGGTAGACTAACCAATCACGTGCTCTCCTTGAAAAGAGCCGAACCAATCACCATGCGCGGGAGATGACGCAGTGAGGCAGTGCACCCTTTGTTCTCCAGACTGTAACGCCCCATGTGTTCATGCTGGATGAGTTTGTTCACTGTGACCCACCACACTTTGGAATACACAGCTCACCCTGTTGTACTGTGGATACACCATGTCTGTGTTATTTAGGAAATCAGATGAGCCACATCCAAACACAGAAGTCTCAAGGCCCATGTGAAATAAAAAAATATAAATACATTTTATATACAGTCTATGGTGAAAACAAACAATATAAGAGGCTACAACCATGTGTTCTTGCTCTTTCTGTTGCTGTTGTATACATTTTACATGACGATCCAATCTCATGAAGATATTTATTTTGGATTTCTGTCATGTTGAGTTTACTCTCATCTCTTAGGAATGGAGATTTAATGGTCTTTTATCTGTGCTCAACAGAAATAACTTCATGTGGTCCGACCTTTAACCCCTCTGTGTTTTGCATCAGCAAATTCACTCTCTCTTTTACAGCCACACCACCCACGCACACGGAAGTACGTACGTACACACACACACACACACACACACACACACACACACACACACACACACACACACACACACACACACACACACACACACACACACACACACACACACACACACATCGACCGGACTATTAAGATTTACACTAAAGCAAATTCAAATTTTAAAAATCTGTTCATCATATTCCACAATACTTGGAAGGAAAAAGTGATTTAGATCTGTAATGATGATCAAACATTGTATTATGAGTTATTGATCTTATATTACCCAATTAGTGTTTTTTTGTGAACCCAGTGGTAGAAGTTAATGCAGTCGATACTGATAAACCTCTTAAGTGAAGTTGAAATGATGAAACACTATTTACCAAATTTGAGGTCACTGGTAGAAGTGACTTGTTTCCGGTTTCGACAAGAGAAAGATAAAAATATAACATGTCATTATCTCCATGGACAACAATTCATAGAACTGCTTTATTTTGTATTCATTCTGAATGAGTCCAAACACACACACATACAGCCATCTATTTATCCTCAGGTATAAATAGATGAATATACACAGATATACATAAATACACACTTCTGATATGCATATTCATTTTGAAATCATGCTATGTCTCTGCAATGGTATCTCCCTATTGGATGAGGGCACACCGCAAATTGAAAACACGTACACAACACAGCTGAACAGTTGGAAGAATCCCTATTGATTTGCATGTACAGAAAAACCCACAAATCGTTTCCATGTTTGGATATCTTAAAAAGAAACAGCTGTGGTTTATATACCATAAATATACAGCAGCTGCGTCTCGATAAACACACTGAAATATGTTACAGTAAATCATGTAGATTGCAATCGTCTCTTGCCCAGCAGCAAAAATAAAACCAAATAAAAATAATATTCTCCGATTCAAATGGAAAATATATTTGTATATCTTTATATATGTATTTATAATTTTATGTACACATTCTCAGGAGCACAACTATGAGAAAGCAAATAAATACAACAGCACGTGAAAAAAAAAAATACAAACGATAGGCCTACTAGTAAGATCTCTCAATAAGGCAATCAAAATGAACTGAAAAGCAAAACTGTACAAAATATTGCTGCTATGGTTTCCATCTGTTGAACAACAGCAAAGTGATCACAACTGGCTACTGCACATCATGAGAATGAGCTGATTTCTCTTTTTACAATGTCTGACATGGATGTGTCCTCCTTTACACACAAACACACAGAGGAACGGAAAAACACACCTTTTGAAGTTACAATAAATAAATCAGTTTAACGTAGTTGAGAGACGTCAGCCACAGAGAG